>NW_019213010.1:0-47774 GCF_002532875.2 Varroa jacobsoni | reverse complement strand
ACACACACACACACACACACACACACACACACACACACCACACACACACACACACACACACACACACACACACACACACACACACACACACACACACACACACACACACACACACACACACACACACACACACACACACACACACACACACACACACACACACACACATACGCACGCACGCACACACACGCATGTACACATAGGGAGACAGGGCGTAGGTCATATATTTATGAATTTATGACGCTTCATGACAGTACGGACATTCTTTCAGGGTCTGGTCTGTCAGAACAGGCCCTTTGTCCTGCCCAGCCCATTCTTGCGAGAGAAGCAGGCTGACGGTTGGGAAGCCGGTCGGATGGATATTGGCCGTCAAAGACTCGTGTGAGTTATAACTGCTACGTGAGCTGCATCTGAGGCTCCTTATAAATATCCTTCCACATTTATCCCGGGATCGCAATTTCCATGCTCACATAGTTTACCGTTCCACAATTCGATGGAGCGAAGCGGACCAGAACTTTACAGGATGGCAGCTGGCGACGACCTCGGGGGAGACTGTTGTCCTTTAGTCCTGTCGTCTCGGATCACGGCCAACTACAAACGTTTGACACTATAGACGAACAGAGCACAGTTCTCGACTAGAATCAAAACAGCGAAAACACGAACAGCAGGTAACGGAGCTAAACGGGCGCTATAGATTGATGATAATTATCTTTCACTAGCTAACCAATCACTTCTACTCTACTGGTCGAGCATGCCAAGTGTAGTCCATAAGCACGGGATTAGAATTAGCCCAAGCGCACGAAACATAGAACATTGCAATAGATAACATTGCTTAAACAGAACAGATAATAATAGTTTGGCGATGCGGTCCCGCAGTTTGCAAATGCTACGAAATATACCTGGTTAGGTTTGAGATGTCAAGGTCTCTAATCTGGTTCGCTTTACAAATCTTGCATTGTTAGCTCCAATGGCACGCAACGACTACGAAAAGCTCATGGCTCTATAGCATGCGGGTTGATAAAATGAATGACTAAATCTGAAGAATCTGATAAGAGATCGCGATACTTCAGGTATTGCGTTTATTGCGGAAGGCGTTTATACAGATCCCTCTAACAAAAGCCATGCTACAGAGAACTTCTCAATAGTGAGGTACGGCGCCAAAATCATCTGAAAGTCTTACCTTTTTGCTGCAGGTAAGGCTTGGAATCTTTCATTCTCCAAATCCGAATCCCAAACAGAGCTCTAAGATGATAACCCAGCTAAAATTTTCCATAAAGGAGGAAATAAAATGTAAGTGCTTAAAGAGTGAAGTCAATGAACCAAGAACATATCTGTAAATTTGTTAATCAATTAAATGATGTATTAACTTTATATAACTTTGAAATACAACAGTAACTTCAATAGATACCTTTGACAGAATTATAGTAACTAAATAAAATAACATATTTTTAGGTAGTAGGAATTTTCTAACTTTTTGCGCAGCTCCATTTCAAAAACCAGACAGTACGAACCGCGCATGTAGGTCCTTTAAGTACAAATACTTAATGTACATATCTAACCTAAATTGAAGCTTTTACATCGCATGGATCGGCTATCGAGAGTACCGTCTTAGTGGCTGGAAGCACAAGATCTAAATATAACTCATTACTAGATATGGGAAACAAACTATCGTTAGATGTTCCCAGAATAACTCAAAAACATTCCGGCCTCTTCCTTCCAATTGAAGAAACAGCCGTGATACAAGAGATTTTCTAATGCTGAATCGTTTCGTTTACTTATTTCTTGCCGCGTTTGACGCTGGCCTGTCCAGAACATACAGACATCAGTATCAAAAATGTGGAAGGTCTATGTGTGCGCAAAATATAGGCCGACAAGCTGTAGCAGTAGAAGAAAATTCGCGGAGGCTACCGTTACGGCTCAGATGTAGAAGAAGGAAACTGTTCGTGTACGTGCGGTAGGTTTCACGTACCTATAGTAGTAGACACCCTGAAAAAGTAATAATGTATTTAAGATGCGAACGCCACAAAAAATGGCGGGCGTAGTGAGGATCTACACAGGACTAACAACAAAAACGGTGATTGAACGTGTGTGTGTGTGTGTGTGTGTGTGTGTGTGTGGGAATGGTAAATTTTGAGAAACATCTTAGTCTTACGATGCAGTCCTCAGTTGAAATTACGATGAAGTTATATCGTTGATACTCATTATCAGAGGCTGTATTGCAAAGATTATATGTACTAAATCTAATTTATTGCATTTCGACTGAGATTCTCAATACAGTCTATTTACGAACAGTTTTATAGTATAATATTTTGTTTACCAATAATACTTAATAGTTTACCAGACTTTTATCGAATCTGTCAGCGGGCTATCTTCACGAAGGTTACGGATACTTCAATAACGGCTCGGCTTCCCCTATCTAACATACACAATCCACGTCTCCGGTTTAATTCGTTTAGATTTAGCACGTTTTTTAGCCGGTTCTTCTTATATAACAGTATGGTTCGTGTATAATATGCTTTCGTATGGGGCGATGTTGGCAGCAAATGTTTCACTGCCATAAAAGTCCTTATTTTTCCAACCTAATATGTGTACTGTTGCTGTTTGTTTACAGCTAGTGCATCAAGCGAGAATGCATGTTTTTAACTAAGTCCCTCGATGCATTTACTGGCATGAACGAACGTTCACAGAGGCATCTACGTTACCCATGCATGTACTAGGTTACAGTCTTTTTGTTTCATTTCTAAAATGGGCTTCAACAAAATGTTTCTCAGCAGAGGTACTTTTGCTCTGCGCATATCAGTTAATTAACATTCTAATGGCCATATAACGACAACGATTCGAAAGGCAACGGTACGAGAATTCTTGTGCTTATCTTTGCGTGGAATCGTCCGCTTAGAGGAAATCAAGTAGCAAGCATGCCATACACGGCAACAGATAGATAGCATCCGAATCGCACAGGCCAAATGTATGCAGTTCGCGTAGCACCAATGTATGGTCGGATAGCTGCTCCTGACATAACCTGCTGGGATCCTTCAGTCACAGTATCCGGCCGAGTGACAGAATTGATATGGTAAAAACGATAATAACGTCTGCTGTTTGTACTAGGCGGGAAAATCGCTTTAGTGATCCCCTTCAAAATAAATCAATTTATTGAGGCAGTGCGTAACGCCCTCCAGCTCATCCTTCTTGATTAATAGATTGATGTACGCATATATAGATCACCGACGGTTCTTGTCAAATTTACAATTTATGTGGGCCATTCTTTCCTGAACCACTATCACGTATGTACTATAGTGTGATGTCATATAACACACAAATACTTTCCGTCGTAACGCTCCATCTTCATCGTTAAGACGTACAGACCTCTTCCTGTAGAGGCGACAAAAAGGTCAATATGTAAATAATAAATGTAAGCGCTCAGCATACTGGAAAACATGAAATACGTATGGTTAGAGAAGTTACTTAATTCTTAGTGCAATGGAAATAGAAATTAAATGTACACACATTTTTCACTAACTCACGTGAACATAGATAGATACAATCGTGTGCTTTGCAGATCATTAAAGTTCCCTCAGACCTCATATTTAATGTCGCTGAATAAACAGTGTACTTAGAACCGATGGTCCGCGGACTCGTTTGGAAGTTAGGTGATGATCTAGGGAAAGTACAACAATAAGTAATAAGCACTTCAAAACAAACAAAAAGTTACATTTTTAATATTCATATTTCTGTTTATTGATTCCAGCTGGCTCAGGCCTTGCCCATGGCACCACCCACTCGGTGTGATTGAACACAGAATAGTATTTATGACTACTTATCCGATTCTAAACTAGCGGAAAAAGATCGCTTTTTTCTGAAAGTTACACCTCGGATTAGACGAAACACGGTTTGAGCCACAACTAGTTATCTGTTGACACTGCCTTATGTATTAAACTGCGAATCCTATCTCTAATAAAAGCTTTGGTAGACATTTTATGGCAAAAAATGCCCAAATTTCACGACCAACTAAAACAAATATGAATGCTATACGAGGTAGGCTCTCATACGACGAAAAAGGTAGGCTTACTAAACAATTTATCAAAGACTTTGTGAGGCCCGGTGGATAACTTTTTAGGTCCACATTTTTTCGAAGACTTCATTCAGTAATACTTGTTGGTGTTTACATAATCTGCTGCAGTTCGTCGCAGAATCCACTTCTTCTGCAAGAGCCTACTTCTTGCTGTACAGCGTGCTCTTAGCGTCATGGATTGGTTCGAAGCAGATTAGTATATTCACTTTTACTCGTTACATTGGTTAGTGAGCTAGGCTTCATTGTGATACGTGGAAGAAAAAAACCCATATCTTACAGTACAAGTCCTCAGAGAGTTTACTTGTTAGCGTTTCCTATTTGAACATTGCTGATACAAACTCTGCAATTGACATCGTCGTCTCTGTCGCCTGCGTTGCTGACCCATCCTTCCTTGTCGTGTCTTGTGTCCTTTACCATTTCAACTCTCCCTGTCAGGGTTTGTTCTCGCCTCTCTTTGTCCTTCTTCCAGCTCCAACTGGGGACAGAGCGAAGAGGACAGAACGAACCGGAGCGGTGTCGCCATAGCGATATTCATGGGAGAAACGTGAACTGTGTGTCCCTCGCCATCCGTACAGCTCGCCCCTTCAGTTGACTACTACGATGCGCTTTTGCCCTCTTGTTATGCTTTTGCGTTCGAGAGCCAAGTTATTTCTCATTTTATCTCACTCCTTCGCACTCCCACTAAGTTGCCTGCTTGACGGCGAGATCATCGAGCAGTTTGGTCGATTCCCCAGCTCCGACTCCCTCTAGATATACCCGGCGGTTCTGCCTCTCAAATTTTTCCTAGCCCTGCCAGGCCTGCCACACTCGCCACATCTCAACATCAAACAACACCTGCCTCTAAAAAGCCTGCTCCACTTCGCATTAGGACGATTCGTTTGCCATTGTGCCTCAATAGCTCCTCTCTGTGCAATAGATTGCCTTTTTTTGCAAAAAGAGAGGTGCAACGAACGAAGGAACCCTACGTCTAAAGAGGTTAGCTGGACAACTGAAAGGAACGAGCGAAACGGGGTCCTGCGACAAGAACGCGGGTGGCAGTCGGTGGGGTCGGAGTACGTCGGCAGACATCACGGCGCCTGTCGCCTAAACCAGAGTGGAGGCACGCAGAAGGACAGACTACGATGCCAGCTACGATGACGTCGACAACGCTTGCTTCATGGTGTTTCACCCACTTGGCCATCAGCTCATCTAGATAACCATAGACGTACTGTCGCAGTAAAGGTCACACCTAGGCTAACCGCACGCACTTTCAGACAACCAACTATTAACAAACCGCCGGCACTGAGGCAACATCAAACGACGATGGTCACCGCCGCTAAACTTCCGCCGCGTTGAGGATCCGTGGTAACGCAGTAATCGAGTATTTGAGGGTATTGCCATACCCGAGTGACTTTCTTTACCATGACAATCATATTAAACGTACGGCCTATTCGATAATTAATAAAAGGACGATGAAACCCTTGAAAGTAAAAGGAAATCTTCATAAGAAAGAAGCTACCCAATTTTTGTGCTTTCCAATAGGTTACCAGTGATAATGTTGCCAGTATTGATTAATTTTGTCTCAGGATAACATCCCCCATACGGTATTTAAATATGAAGTAGTGGTGAATTCCACGACTATGACTCCAGTATACTTACCATTATACAAGATGCAAATACTTCCATAATAACACGATGAAATAAATATGATAAATAGAATTAAATCGTCTTCCCACTGATCGTTTTGCCTAGACGTTTTAAACATCTTAGGCCAAAGGGCTTAGGATTACAATTTAGGCTTAGAGAAAATTAACTTTATGAGCTTTCTCGTTCACTGATATTTAGTGATAGACGCCGATATTTATATTTTTCGTAATCTTTACCATGTTTTTAAGCAAAAGAAAGCGGAAAAGAATAGTGAATAAGTCAAACAGTAATGTTAGTAACAATTAACGGACCGGTGATGACAGTGATGTGCGCAAGAGATGATTACGCATCGGATCACATTTGCTTTACGGTATCTGTCTGGTTCAGCAAACAGCGCTAGTGCATGGTAAAGCACGAGCCCCGTGCCCGCAGCTGGGAAAATTGCATACGATAGTGGTTGTCTAATGCATATGGGCCCCTCTGTTACCTGATGAAGCACAATCATCACGTTCTAGCAGTCCGCACTTTGCCAAAACGGGAAGCATTAACTGCTTAGAAGATAATTCCTGCTAATGGTTCGGTACTAATATTCGCAGAGCATCATGCACTTGGACGGAGGTCTTCGGAAGATGAGCAGTTTCAATGGCAAAACTTCATTAATCGAACAATCCTTAACGAGCGGTGTATCCTCGTGAGACCCAACTTAACGATGGGCAAAACTAAGTAATTCCAACTGTTATACTTTCGAATATTATCCTACACTATTAATTAATCCTTTTTTCGTCAATCGATTTCAGGTGGTGTATTGCTTGATACAGTGGCTCATAGCGGCAAATGCGCTAATTAAAATAGCCTAAAAATCTTTCAGCTTTAAATAATAAAAGCTTTAATAAAAAAAAAAAAAACATTTTATTGAACCGCCTGGGAGGTATCTATAAATTAGCTTCTCGTTACTCTAAAATATGACACTCTACTATACATACATACATACACGTAGCGTACATATAGGTGTTTTTGACGAAATTATTTAAAATGATTTAGCTTAGTCCAGTTGTTTTTTGAAAATGAAACCCGAAAAGACTTTACCCTAGTTAATTTAATGGGAATATTAAGCCCTTTCACAAACTGGGGGCTATAATTGACACAGAAATAATTGCTTTTTATGCTTACAGCTAATTGCTATCTTTAGGGCACAAGAGTAATCCTGGCTTATAGTTTTTTTATGGCGTGCTGAATCGGGTACGTGTTCAATACGCCGAAAATTGTCCATGAGACAGAAATTAATCACAAATACTGCACAGATTCTGACAATGATTATAGAACCACGATGTTATCAAACCTCTTCTGTTAAAGCGTTTCTTAAGATATGCATGTATCATTCATTTTTTCGTACGTTATTAATGCATACTACATATTACGTATTAGCTAGAAACGTACTGGCTAAAATCTGTCGGTTTTATTCTCAGATGCGATTTTCATAAACTTCCTGTAGAAGACTTACCTTAACTAGGCTTAGGTTTGGAAATATACAGCACTACTTTCGGTTTTTTTAGTCGACTTGTAAATTTTGTTATTAGGCCGTGTGAAGATTAGTGCTTCGTTGTTAATAATAAGCCTGACGAAAGCACGAATAGAAGCAGTTCGCGGATGGTTGCTCTGAACAGTTTATACCAGCATAGAAAAGTAACGAAGACTTAGTCTCTCTTATCTTATTGAGTGGTTCTTGATGCGAGTGTCGCCGCGATACCCGACGCGATATTTGTTTTACATCCAGATTGCCGTCATCGTTTATTGTACCGCTGTGCCTTCTTCGTTTAGAAATTGGGTCGGGAAACGTACAACTACAACGCGTAGGCGAATCATCGAGGCGGGGTCGATGGAGGCAAACTACAGAAAAGAGAAGGGAAAGCAAAAAACATCGAGAAAAAGATTACCCTCTGATCTCGAGTACTATCAACAGATGATAATAAGTTCTATCATTATCAAGCAGCGCAGCTGCAAAATGCCATTTTAACTCAAAAAGTTTTCCAAACAGGGAAAGAGCAAATGTACAGATATATTGAAATAGCCATCTTGTTTAGCCACGAATGTGGGTGGCCCAGTTCTTTGTGTGTTTATTCTATATTAGCAAGTATTTCTCTTCATAAACACTTTTGCTTGACGTGTCAACAAAACATACTCGTTAGCCACTAAGTCAACTGAACAAGCTGGTCGTGTCGAGAAACCGGTTAACCCTGAATTCTATAGCTAGATTTATGTAGAATAGTTTGTGATGAATGTCCACTTTCTTTACATAGGTCTAAGTTTAGACTGCAACGTATAAGATACAAAGGACCCTTTAGAAACGTTTTTTGAAGTCGAGCTATTAGGGTAGTATTCACATCAAATCTTGCTTCGCCTCTAATATAATAGTAAACACTACGGATGCTTCATGAAGCGTATAACAGTGACTCTTCCACTCGCTTATGAGCCAAGCAATTGTATCTATCGTTTTACATATGTTTAAGCAGACTTGTGTAACGGTCACTTCTCGCTCAATTTTAATATTGAATTAAAATTAAAGGGCTCCTTATCAGTGGTCCTACCAGTCATAAACAGGCACACCTGTCCTATCGCTGAACCAAAAAAAGATAGCCTGTATGGCGTGGATTTTTGTTAGACTAACATAAGGGGGATCAATTAGCAAAATAGATGCTAGAAATTCCTAGGGAATCTAGCGAAATTTGTGATTAGAAACTCGGTAAAGTCTGACCAACTGTCAAGAGGTTTTCTAGAACCATATAAAATATCACATTACCATCTAATAATACGACATTTTCCATTTTTTCTTTTTGTAGATATGTATGAGCTTCTACATGCTTAGATGAGAAATTGATTTTGCTAAGCGTGCCCCTTATGCATAGTGTCAGGCAATGCATTAGCAGATATCTCAATGATAAGGATCATTAATGGGGCATTAAAAATTATCCGCAATAGGGAATGCTATTAACTATACCAACGCTAATTGCAGTTGAAGAGTGATCGAAAACTCTGAATTTTGATTCTATCTTGTTATCAGTAGCTTTCTTAAAATCATAGGGTATACAGGCGTTAGGTTTTTACGTTTAAAGTGCTTCCTTGAGACAGAAAGTTCGGCTATCACATTATCTATACACATGGGTAGACTTCGATTCTATTCGGGATGAACACAGTTGTCCTTCGGCTTATGCAACAGACTTTCATAGAATAAAGCTATAAACTATGAGCTCTTACAGAACGGTTTTCCTTGTCATAAACTTGTATATGTATCATAGAACAGATTTGCCTCAACTCCCTGACAAGGATCAAGGATTTTGTAGATATGGGAAGTGTCGTTTTTCCTTGACAGGGCACGTGCATAGCTTCTGGAAACTTTTGAAAGGAGTCTGATTATTGGTTATTGCTCACCAACATTAGAATTCTTTCCGGGGAAAAGAACGTATGAAGTGGAACATTTACTGCAGTAAAAATGCATAACTGAATAATTCCATAGCAATATTTTGTGCTTAATGAAAAATACAGAAACTAAAGAGCTTTTGAACACTTAAAAGCCCTCTCTATACGACGAAGGCAAATAGTAAAATACGCCTTATCGTACAATAATGTGATTGCCTGCAACATTTTCCAAATAAATAGAAAAATTATTTTGGAAAATATCGAAAGTTGTCGCTGCCTCCCGACATACACTACTGGATAAGCTCACACACAAAAAGAGGATGTTGTAGTTCAGATTACTTTCTTTTATCATTCTATATTCGATAATCTTTATACAGGTTGCCTACATTTATATGGAGTGCTACAACTTTTGCGGGTCAATATCAGAGTTTATGTGTAAGTTAACTGTGTCACTAGAATAGAGGGCCAACTATAAGAAAAAACTCTATTTAACACTGTTCTGTTTTGAAGAGTCACATTGTATGTAATCACATAAAGCGATAGCTGCATCGAAACCGCATCCCAGTAAAATGGGCCAGTTATCGACCCATCAGTTATCGCAGAAAACGGGCTCACTGCGAAGATTTGTAGGTAATGATTTATTATACGGTTTATAACAAAGCGACACTTACAGGTCTGTCCGTTCTATGTCTGAAGATCGCAGGCCAGATGGTCGTCGAAACAATTATAAGTGAAAACAGTGTCACTTTAGTTACTGCTATGTTATCCTGATAAGGAATGTAAGAAACACTGCTAGTAGGCGGAAGTAAGGGTAGCCATAATTCATTTTCCGTGGACGTGTAAACGTTAGAAGAGCTTGGTCCAAATATGGCCATTGCCGTACGCCGATATCATCCGCAATTGGCTAGCCGGCGTCTATGTATTGAGCAAAGCGAATGGCACTCGAACGTACGCGTGTCTACCAGTGTGCGAGCTTCGTTTCGGTGCACGTTTTGAAATGGTCTAAGAGAGAGAACGAGAAATGCATATGGGAGAGAAAAATACGAATGTATTTGTCATAAGCAATATTATGATTCTGAACATCCCCTACACTTCGGACAACGACAATGATATTGAGAACGCTGAAGGTCAGACAAGGTATTAGGTTATATATCACAAGAGACGTTCGCCATATTTTATGTATGGTATTGAAATATAACTTAGCTGACCCACACGCCAGTAGCTCGTAAAGTGCTGAACGAGCTAATTACTTTTGTTCTAGCGAAAGATTCGTATAGAGTAAAAAAGTTGAAGCACTGTTTAATGTTTTTAGGCGTTTTGTACTACGATAACCGTTACACCGATAAAGATGGCGTTTGTATAAAAGGCCATTGCTACATATTTTTAAATAGTTAAAGTTATACGAGAAAAATGCTTTTTTTTTTGTATTATAGCACACACGTTTACCTAAATATTTCCTTCCGCTTTGTTTTATTGCATAGATGGCCGCGTGTCATTGACTTCGCCTTTTTTTCTTTGTATACGTGCTAACTGATAATGTATACTTGATTCATTCCAAAGGTGAGTGTTGCTGAATTATGAGCAACTATTATATGTGCCATGCTAAACTCGCTTCATCCACGCATCCTCTATATATATACACAGATGTATATATATATATACATCTGTGTGTGTGTGTGTGTAAAATTAAACCTATTTTTCCGTTCACCCAAGTTACGTAATTACCCATATTAATATATATTAGGTATCTCTATATATATATAGTGTGTAGATATGTTACATATTAGACATATAACGAACAATTAATCTTTGATGCGTTCCCTCCACTAGATTATACGTTTCCTTTATGTCATCCATGAACATTTCATGGTGAAAGTTAGTTTGACTAGTTAATTTGATTTTGTCAAGTGTTAATTTCTTAGCAAAAAATCAAGTTAGATCAAAAGCAAATAAGTTGAAACATGAATTTCAGTGCTGGCCTTATCAGGCGTCTTCTGATTTTGACGAGCTTGACTTAATTAGGAGCAGAACACTAAGCGCGAACCTCTTAAGAATATACGACTGCTTGGATCAGATAGAGTGAACGTTCTAGAATTTCAGTGTTGATTTTATATTAAAGGCTTTATTAGCAGGGCGTAACAGTACCTCGTCGAAGGATCATTCCAAGATTTGCTGTTGCAACGTTTAACGAATCAAGTTAGCTGATGGCAATGAAATAATAATTAGCTTCCTTATAACTGAAGGAATTGGTAAACTCTGCTCATTAAGGTTCCTTTACATGTTCCGATAAGTTTATTGGTTGTTTTAAGACGGAAAACGTTGTCAGCCAGTCAAGCAATCAAAATTAGATCGAGACACAAATCTTTTACAACCGGAGTGCTACGCATCGTTTCGTGGTACGCACATTTCAGCTTAGATCTGTACCGGTGCAAATATTTGAATAAATAAGTTTATTCTATCTATCTATCTAGGCCTAGTGTGGATGAGCCTTGCTCAGCCATTAGATGAGTTATGCACTCGAGTCGAAAAAAAAGTTGATTCGTAAGTAACCATTCAGTTTCGAAGGTCCTTGTAGGTTTGTCCTGGGAGCGCGCTCTGCTACCACCTAAAATTTAAACCAGCCCGTAGACCATAACTGCTTGAAGCTTTGCTGGAATCGAAGTCATTGTCATAGCAACGACGAGCACAACATCGCCGTCCATCTCGACCGTTTACATCTGCTTGCCTTTACCACTGAGCTTGCGGTCTAGACAAGCGATATCGAGTAACGTACGAACGACAGAGCACGTTGTCTGTATCCAAGCTAGATCGTCGTTCGTTACTTCGGTTATATTTGGTGTTATCAACGTGTCATGCTTGTTTGATCTGCTAAACCAAAACTAGATGGGGGCGCCACAAGCGAATTATGTCCAATACGACAACTGGCTTCTCTCTCTGCTGTCGTATCTCGATTTCTTAAAGCTTAAACGTTCGACATGAACTTCAGAAGCGATCCAAAATATTTCAGTGTAATTGGAGGCTATGTTTGCGGTAGCTGATGTCCACCGAAGATATTATTACTGGTCCTAGAATGCATCATGCAGCGGAGCAATACAAACATGTTTTCCTACTATGCACCACTTATTCGGCATCAAGTTGCGTTTCGTCCTTTCAACCGAGGCGCGATCCTTTCTTAAACTACATTACACTTTTAATATTCACTCATAGTCAACTCTTCTATGCTGAGGTATTTAAGCTGCCGAAACAGAGCTAAATGACGTTTGTTTATGGAGCAAGCTTTATATTATGTCATTGCATTGTTGCGAGGTGTTTATTCTAAGGTCGCTAAGCCCTTGACCTGAGTGGGATTTAATAAGGCTGTGCTACCCTCTTTAAATATCGACTAGACGACCATCATGGCAGCGAATCCAAGAGGTTTCGCTCTACGTGTCATACGGGTGCATACTCAATTGGCGATTTTTCCACTTTTTTGTTATTTACAAAAGCAACTTCATGCTCCATACGAGATCTCTAGGAAAGTTAAAACTTTATTAATATGGGTATAGAAAAGATAAGCGGGGCAGTTTCAACTCTTGCGAAGACACAACTCTGTTTGAGGGAAATGAAACTTGTCCACTGGGTGCCTGTTATTGTTTATGCTGCTATCTCATTTATTTGGTTCGTTATACCATGGTAATGTTATCAGAGTCACAGTAATACAAGCGTGTGTGTCTGTCGATAATATTTACGTTCGCTTGATCAAATCTGTTTATATTATATTCAGAAGCGATAGACAAACTCTTGAGGAAGATCTCCGCGTTCGTTATTTTGGGCTAACTCAAACGGATGGAATTTGTTGAAGGGATAGAAGGTAATAATGCAAAAGTGCAAATTTGACTTTCTTGATTTTAGTTTAGAATACGCTTTTCACACTTTTGTCAAACGCATATGGGTGCATAACCTTAGGCCTTTGACTGATCAAATGGAGCTTGAAAAACGACTGGGATGAAAACAGTGAAACTATTAGAAATATGGCATTACAGATGTTTCGACTCAATTCGATTGATCTTCGTATGTCCTTTGCTAATTTTTATGACTATAACCTGCATTGAAAATTTAAAAGGCTGCCGTCTCTCATTGACTTTTTTCGTAAAAACCACTAATGGATCCGTACAATATGTATGACTATCCTTTGTGTGAACGGTCCGTGCATCGACTTGCTTCCCAAGAACATGTACGTGTATATCGTCCGTGTGTGGCGTGAAGTTAAAGCGTCGTGTGAATTTGTCTCAACATGCGTGACCGGCAGATTCAGTTAGGGAAATGAGGTCATCTGGTAGCGGTGACCTGAAGGTGGCCGCAGGGTTCGTAGATTCGTGAGTTTGGCCTGAGCTCCTCTCCTCGTTCTTGGCTCAGTACGGTAGCGGTTTGCTGGCTGTTAGGGGACTCAGCTGAAAGAGGTACGGGGAAGGAGGCATCTGCGATGATAACAGCGAGTCAAGAGGCCCTCACCGCGTCCGTTTCTACCACTCTTGTTGGCCTACGTACGTACCGAGCCTCCGGCTTGTACTGGCTTTAACAAATCTTTTTCAAAGCAAACGCTCCACCCTATCTGATGCCCAAATTAGAGTTCAGAGACACCTCCACTTGGCTCGTGGCTGACCACATCTCAAGACTGTGTGCTAGATTCGTAGAGAGGATAGAATCGTTTCCTTTACATCTGCCATTTTTCGTTGGTTTTTGCTAAACAGCAATTCGAAGCACGACGCTTTTAAGCTGGAGCGCTATCTACTAACTCTAAGTGTAGTTCGAGTGTAGAACTTGGGATTTTGAAATGCGGTTCCCTTTGAGATTCAGGCGACGGCTCAGACAAGCTGAGCTCAATATTGGTTATTTTTTTGATCTTTCGTCTGGTTGATAAACTCCTTATCACGTCAGTAAAATAACTTTTTTTTGAATGCGCTTATCTAATCTATACAACATGAAGTTCTACGCAGCCTTCTGTTCTTATTGTGCTCCTTTAATGCATCTTTCATCCGAGTATTTAACTAGAGCAATTATTCACCCAACCTGTTATCTGACACGATGAAAATAGGATTTGGTACTGAGGACTGCCGCTGCTCAATATCGAACACATTTATAATTATTATCAGTAAAATAAAAATTCAGTATAATAGTCAATGATACTACAATACTCTATTTATAATAAGTTTGTTATATAGACTTTATATGAGGCAAGAAATGGTTTTGAAATCTACCGTCTGCACATCTTGCGATACGTTCACTTTATATATCCAATAAGTTCAGTAAAATGAATTTGGCGTGTGCCGAAAATAAGACTTCTCTCCAAGGGAAACGTTTCATTCCCTTTTTTCTTCTGCATAGCGCCACTCACTTTAATTAATGAATATATAGTTCCTATCGTTATGCATAACCAGCCTTCAAAAACCATCCACAAAGACGCACGCTTCGACGGGATCGAATATAATGGTCGTAAGTAAAACAAAGCGGTAGGTCAAACTAGTGCAACTAGTCTGTCTCTGCCTTTTTCCTCACTTTTAGTACCTCTTGCCCCATTGTCTTTTCGAGCGCAAATGCGCGGAGATTGTTTCCAAAATGAAGGTGCCAAGCTCGCGTTAGTATATATACAGAAGTGGCACAAGACAGTTAAAGAAAAAAACTATGAAAATAGTAACAATATGGTACGTACGTCGCTATCTAGCACAACGGCTTTGGTAGCCGGCCGGAGGGGAATAACCTGGAAAGAGGGGATATCCGGCAGCTAGAATATCTGGTAGAATAAAAACTCAAAAGACCAAAACAGGATACAAAGGACTGATGGTCCATTTCAAAAGAACAGGACTAGCGACAAGAAGATGTTGCTTGCTTGCTTGCCCGCCTCCTACATAGTCCGCTTCCTCTATTCCGTTTTAATTGAACCAGTAAGTAAGTCGCTTTTATTTTACTAACGACGTTACGCGTACATCCCCCCGCTAAAAATCCAAATCATTCACGGATATCTGGTGGCACTAGAAATCTCAAAAAACGTAATAAGGCTTTTTCAAGTCGATGCGCGGACTCGGCACAGGACGAGAACACAGCCCATCCACGTTCACTCAGTGTAGTAACGAATACCGTGCCGTTCCTTGGCTTCCTTCTCTTTTATGTGGCGCAGCTTTATCGACTACATGTAACGAAGGTAAGCGAGGATCGAGGTGGTCAGTCATGTGATAAAATCCAAATCTAACACAGCTCTAGCCATTGTCTTTTTGAAAAGTATAAACGATCTCGTCTGTTAGCCGTGCGTACACTTAAGCACAAAGAATGAGCACGTTTTTTAACCTTTAAAAAATACAGCTATAGTTGCGACGCCGCTCTCCAGCTCGTCTCCTGCAATCCTTTATTCAGCTATGCATATATACACATATTACATACAATAACCTAGACATCAATGGGCAAATTATGCCGTGAAGCGCTATTTTACACTTGTTAACGCTCCGTTATTTGGAAAATAGATGTCAACAGGCTTTATTATAAGGACCTATCACAACAAATTTAACAGAGTATAAAGAGGGCCCGATGTATATAATACGTTATACCTCACATGGGAGAAGGACACCCAGGTAGTCCTAATGCCGTGGAAGCTAAATTCGCTAGAAGCTAGATTCAGTTCACCTAGTGTATTGTTAGCTTTATTAATAACCAAGTTGCAAAAAGAAGTGAGTGCGTACTAACATACGCTGGATTTCAATACTACATTGCTAAGGGGTTTATATAGAGATAATGATGGAAATCTGGATTTCAACTCTTTAATCAAAATAGTGTTACTCTATATGTAAATATCTCTTAAAAATGTCAGCACGTTCTTAGCGAATACTAATCGTTATTTTGGCTAGAAAACTCCTCGCATATAACAGTTGTCGCATATTTCTGTTATGCGAGGCCCTAACAATTTTAATTGACTGGCTTATCCAGAGACAATCTGCGTGTTAATATTTTTTCATAGAATAGATTCAGAATAGATAAATCTTGCTAGTATAGTAGAAAATCTACAAAGCTGCAGTAAAGTAAAAAAAGTTAGTAGAAAACAAAGAAAATATACCCTCTGAGAGTGCGTTTGTCGTTCTACATGTCCTGCTTGAAGGCCGTCCCGCGGAGAATCTCAAGTTTTCAGAATTACAATTACAATGTTAGAGCAAAATGAATACGATCATCTGACCTTAATCATCTTTCTACCGGATTTTTTGAGGGTTGCATGATCTAACTAATTTCCTTATCGGCGCATCTAAATAGTATAACAACAAAATTGGATATTATTACACATGCTTTGATTGCGTGGCCTCCTATATGTAGTTTCTTCATCTATACATCGGTAGTAAAAGATGCTTGCCTTTTTAAGGCATGAAAAGTAATTACATGAACCAAGATAGAAATAATAAGCAAGTTGAAGCAAACGATGGCCCCATCTAGGGAGTAACTAAGGCATGGCGATGAAGTCTGGTATTGTCGTCAAGCAACTAGGCTGCGGGCTTTGGACTGCCATGCGAACGGCCCACACGTCCCTTGAGAAACTCGAGATAGGAGGCTCCGTTCATTATTAAATTTTGGGCGAATATCTCATAATAGCAGATGCCGCTGATGTCCATTGGAGGTATTAGCATCACTTTACGTGCAGATCTTCACCACATTGCCACCGACCTCGATTTCTCTTCAGAGCAACGCCATTCTCTCGCCTGGTTTTGTTACCAGCTGGTGGTAGAGGTTGAACCATGCCTCGTCTATGCTGATAACATGCTCTAGATGGATTTTTTGTTGGTCCAAGTTTTGCAAGTTGCACGTAGAATTGCACGAAGAACTTCAACTGGCCTGGACTATATTGACGGGGGACCTATTTCCTACTCAGCTTTCGCGTGTTCTGTGTTTGGGTCATGACTCAGTAACACGTTATAAGCGTTATAAATGGATGCCTAGTTTTGGCCGACAGAGCCCCTAGACTTTAAGGTCTGCTTTTGTAAAAGACCTGCTCTCTTGCAACAATGCGTTTTCGTCCTTCGAGTCTCGACATGTGGTCATCTTCTTGCTACTTTTTAATACTTCAGTCTCTGTTTTTAGAACGTGTACACCATTCACGTACTATGCCTTCGTTTAAGGTTTCCTTGCTTAATATCATCATCATCATATCCCTTCAATTAATTTCCGCAGCGCTGTGACCTTTGAGGACGAAAAACTTGATTACTGAACGTAAATTTTCAAGACTAAAAAGTGCTTTTTTGCTGGCCCGGTTCTTCTTAAAATAAACTCAATTGGTTTTTTGGACTGGAGTATCACTAGCCGCAGTTTGTCTGCTAATGGCATATAGTTCAAAACTCAATTAATTTTAAAGTGCGCCGAATTTTCTTCTGACAGCCTTAGAGAATGTATATATAGAATCCATTTGTATGCCCGTAGTTTTCTCATCCCAGAAAGCACTTTTTGATGGTGATGGATTAGTTGGCTGAATTAAAAATTAATAATAGTAGCAATAAATTGTGTGCTTCGCCCCGAAGCACGGACGTATGGTTGAAGCTTTTCCGCGCTTAGTTTGGCAATCACAAGGCCTCTAAAGATCTGATATCTCAGGTCATCCCCACCATTTTTCGTGCACAATTTTGTAACATCTGTCTTATTCGCGTCTGCACCCAAGACATCTTTCAGTGAGGAAAAGACTACCACCAGCGAGTCAGAAGCGCACGTGTGACTACGAGTCGTAGCGCGTTACTCAGCATTTTCCATAGCAGCGTCCAAAACCTTCTCAAACACGAGAAGCAGTGAGGCAGTTCTAAGTCGCAGGGGCTAGGCTATGGAAAACCTTAATCCGAATCAATTCGATAATATCTAGCTGTGCATTTACCTTGCTGCATGTTGTAGAGGTCCAAGAGCGTCTAAAGAATATTTCTGGTTTGGGCAGCACTCGAGCTGATCTCTATTTTAGTTTGCACTCTTACCCCCAGTATTTCCAACAGAGCAGTTTTTTGTGAAATTCAAAAAATTGTCTCGTATCACGCGTGTCGTCCGATCAACAGCTTTTAGTCCTAATTCAGCTGTCCAACTTATTTTTAACGTGTTCAGATTGTTTTAGAAGTAATAATAATTTGGCTTTTTTAGTGAATAAGAATAGTTGACATCTGCCCTCTTAATTCTGAGCTCGTAGTTTCCCACTTATTCAGTATTCCTTTAATTCATCCCGATTAAATGAAATACGTTTTTAGGCTGTGCCGTTAAGTTCGCCCTACTGTTTCTTACATGTTATTTTTATTAAGTTTAAAACACGGTTTGTTTAGCTTATATATTCCATTAGAATGTTTTTGTTTAATCCTTTCCTATTACACTATTGTAACATCGAGAAACAGTGCAAAAGGCAAAGACATATTTGCTGACCATGTTCTTTGAGAATTATTTAAGCGGTCCTTTCGTAACGGGGCTTCGATGTTTATTACCAACAACCTAGCTAAAGTCAGGTTAAAATATATTTTGTACCAAATATACGTGGAATCTCGCACTTCGCTTCGAGTAAGAGAAGTGTGTTAATCTGAGTCTAAGTTTAAATTTTCCTATCATAATGAACAATTATTTTGTTTTTAAATCTGATCTATCTTTCAAAAATCAATTTAAAATATTATAGATCTTTAAAAAAGGTTGACGTTAATCTATCCGGTAGGATAAACCTGTTGGAATATGGTTGTGCAGATCTCTAGTAAGCAAAATTGAAAAATACAACGTTTGATCTTGATAAATTTTTCCGTTTATACAAAATGGAACTTTGTGTCCACAACCTTCTAAATAAAATATATGAATTATGAGCAATAAACAAGGCATCTTAGTAAAGCTGGGCATTTCACAAGGGCGCTAAATATACACGCCTCGAGAGTCATGTATGTAGTTGCTGACCAGTACGTGTTTTATTTCTGCGAACTACGTTCAGATGGCTGACTCCGTTGGAAACTAACACTTCGACGAACTTCACACTGGAGACTCGTTCAGCTTCGCCGGTCGCATCTAGCTCCTCCTAGATGTTCAAGGTTTTTAAAAATCACTCTGAAAAAAATAAGAGACAATGGTTCAGCTGAATTTCCACTATTGCCGTTGCTTTAGATAGGCCTACGATCATCTTCGTTTAGCTTTGCTGTGTTAGCGCCTGCTGTGTTCGAAGGGCATGAGCGAGACCTTTTAGATGGGTAAAACCATACTAAATCAAGGACTCCGTTAGCTAGACGTAAAGAAAGCTGTACGGGTGATCAGATCTTTCGCTTTTCTGTTGATGTATGCTCATAAACGATCAGAGAACGCTGGCGACAAGGATCTATTCTGAAAAAGCGGGGTTAGGCCACAATTTTTGTCACGCGGTAAAGTTGCCGTTTATTCCCTTCGCAGCGGCTACAGCAGAAGCTATAAATGAAGTAATAGGAATATACCACAAAACGTATGCAGCTATTGTCTAACCTGCTACCATACGCATCCGGCGTAGATAAAGAAAATACTGCTCCTATATAAGATCACGCTGGGCTAACGCAAGGGAAAGTTCACCGAGTGAAAACACTGGGAACTTATCTGAATGGAATAACAAAAAAATCGACAAACCGTACATGTGACATAGGACATAAGAATATATATATAAATACATATTGTTTTAAGACTTTGATTTGAAGACTTTTAAGATTTTTGTCACCGAAAAATTGACCTATTTAAGTTAACCGAACCATTGTCATTTAAAAGAATCGTACATTTTTAGTCGAATTATCACAACAGACCACCGCATTGTTCATCGTTACCGAGAGCTGAAATTTCCCTAAGCCATGCTCGTTTTCGTTCTCCAAAGTAGCCTTGTAAGCTCTCATCATTTGTTTATATGGCCCTTTTGGGTAGTGAAAAAGTATAAAAGAATAAACTATTACATATAGTTATTGGTAAAAGTGTGCTAACTTAAAGACTTAATTACTGGTTCTTCTCTTGTTCAAGAAAAATACAAAACACAATGGATAATGTTTAAAAGACGTAGATGTCAGTTGCAATAGAGAAGTTCTCATACGTTTACAGGCCACGCGTTTGTCGCTCTAGAGATAAAGTGCAGGCCACAAACACTCATGCAACATAAACTGATACATTTCTCGCAATAAAGTGACCGCCGCCGCAACATCTAAGCTAAGAATCCATGGCTACCGTTTGGGAATTATTTGATTTGTGATTACAAATTTTCCTTTGCATTAAATGGGTTTTTGTTAAGCTTTTTAGTTTCTATATGTTGCATGCATCTAACTTCGACTGCAGATAGTGCAATATAGAACTTCATAGACCAGTAGATTTAAATACGCTGTGAAAATAGAAGAAAAATTATTTTGTGTGCATCGCGGAAGTACGAACCTTTCACTAATAAACTACAGCCATTAATGACGCTTTTTATAGAAACTAAACATTTCGTTTATTCTTTTTTATAGCAAAATTTATAGCACGAGCGAAGATTTCAGAGCGGAGCAATGTATGACGCCCCGTAATATGTTGCTCGGGACGTACATATATATAATGGTGCAGAGTTTTAAGTCAAATATTTTCGGTTGATGAATAAAACTTTAATAAGATAATAATCGTTATGAGAGATATTCCCTTTTATAGAAGAGAGCTTGATATATATAGCTAAAAAGATTATGTACATTATAAACTTAAAAGTAATTAAAGTGCACAGATGATATAAAATGAAATCGCGTTTAAATTTTGGCCTAATTTTAAATTAACGGCCTGCCTTCTATCCAGATACTAGCAAAACATTGCCAATAAAAAATTTTGTTTATCCACGGTTACCACATCGTCTTAGGCGACCATTTTTTTTGCGGACTACGAGACCATTTTGAAACAACAGAACAACATTAAAAAACAACGAATAAGAGATACGAGCTTATGCCTCTATTAGCATGTAACATTCAAAAGATCTATTTCAAGGCGAAATAAAAATTATCGATTAATTTGATCGATTCTTTTTGGAAAATTAAAAAATATCATTGCAACTAAGAATCGCTAAAGCCATGCATTGTCCTTGTAAGCAATGCAGTAACTGTGTAGGTCCGCATCGGCGACGTCGGATGAGCAGATGTGGCTTCTAGCTAGGACCAATATACGCTGGGTTTGTCCATAAAACACCATTAGTTCGGTGACTGCCTGGCATCCAGCAACATCTTTCCACTAAAGCATCGATGCACCAAAACGCTATCAAAGTGTCTGTTGAGAAAGGCTGCAACGCTGACGAAGATATGGCTTTAGAATATTTAGAAACAGGTGATTAAATACGGTAGAGTCCTTTGCGAGGAACGATTCAGCACTAGCAGTCAGTATTGTGAAGATTTCCTTGTCACTTTGCGGTAGCCTTTTCGAGTGAAGCAGATGCTGGAAGAGTTCGTCAAACGGATAAAGACCAAACGCCTGAACAACGATACCATTTATCAGTCCTGTGCAGTGAAGGTGTCTCCAAAACAGACAGGAAGAATAAGAGTACTCGCATTTTTTGCTGTCTAACACTGATGATAAAGAAGAGTTAAAGAAAAATGAGATAGAGAAAAAAACTAAGATTTGGACTTTGTTTATCATCGATGGTTAACGAAGTATCCGCGCTCGTTCGAACCGTCGCAGGACATTCTTCTGCATTTGCGAGTTCTGCCGAAATTGATGTACGCTAATGCTAAGGATATTATCTCAAATTAGAGTACTGCTGAAAGGAAGTTACGGAAGATAGGGTTAGAACGTGGGTAAGACATGAAAACAAGATGATAGACAGAAACGGAATTAAGTATGAGTCATTAGACTAATGGAAGTATAGGATGAGTGGAGTGAAGTAGGTGTATAAGAACGAAAAAGAAATGAGGTTGGGTTGAGGGAGCGCCACTGTCGTCGTGTTCCGTGTGGTGTCATGACGGTCGCTGGCTGTCGCCAGACCTTACTAAGACGTTGAAAAAGCCGATGAAGTTATACAGATGGCCTTGAAAAAGATACGCAGTGTAAATATGCTGAAGAGGGGCCACTGGAACGCCGGAAGAAACAGCAAATTAGTGAGCTACAAATTGATGGCTGCATGGTTTAAACGCAAGCTGATGGCTGGCGCGAAAAGGGAGCAACAGGAGTCAATATTCGTTCTACACAATGCGCATCAAAGGCGATGACAAAAGGCGTTCAGAAGAGATGAAGGAGTATGATTAAAGGAGTCAGCTATTACTACGCTACGACGGCACTTACGGCAACCGCAAGTAAAATGCACAATTTTACGCATAGGAACAATTAAGAACGCTGTGATAATGTTGTCGGTAATTTGCATGAGAAGTGAAGCCATGGTCACTGCTTCGAATTCGTTATTTAGAAACGTCTGAGCAGTTAGAAAATACTTTTTTAGATTTAACTTCTGTAGCGCGCGTCCTCTGTTAACAAATGAAACTTTTGTTTTTAACAGTCGTATCGCTAAACTTAGCGAGCTTCAAACCATATGTACACCTGCGTATTTTATGCCATATTCTTTAATTTACTTTTAAGATAATGGCATAGGTAATAGTCACTAACTGTCCGTTAACACAGACGTATAGAGCTACATTAAGGTGATTTTACTTAAGGCATTGAACGAAGCCATTAGGTGCTGATTGGGTGTTTTTCGCAAAAAGCCGTATATGTTAAAAACAGTTCGAGCTATATACCCTACTATTAGGACTTAAAAAAAAGATAGTGATAATTTCATTTGCATCCTCGTCGTAATTGTCAAGCTCACTATTAGATAAATTTTCTCCAAACTACTTGACTGTTCGCCTTTATGCAATAAAACAAGTTTGCAATCGAAATTTCCTTCGGTTAACCCTTCATGTCCTATATTTATATACTTACAGTTGTGGCCTGTAAGAAAGCTGTTACTATATTTACACATACGTCTACGTAATAATAAAATCCTACTTAAGGGATATATACTAAACGTATTAACATTCCGCACGGATAGCAACATCTATCGTTACTCAACCAACGTTTCTATAGCCCAACTATGGCACAATAACCCCAATGTTTGGGATTAAATGGATGTCGGCTGCTTAGAAACCGTATTACAGATATAAAGATGGATTTTTTAGAATTGTTGCTGGTAAATAGTTTGTCAAATAATAATGCTGCCATCCGTTTGAATCACGGCCTCATTATTTTACAAACCGTGTGAAAGCATTCTTGTTAATATCTTCGAACCCGTTTTTAGTAACACCAGTCAGCGAATCAGAACCTGTTCGAGTTTATTTCGACAATACGCCGAATACATACTAATTCAATGGATACAAATCCGAGGTGAAATGATATAATAAACCGTTCTTCTAGAAAATGCTAGCATGTTTACTACGTCAATTATGTACTAATTCATTGGGTGTAGGCGAGAAACATCCTTTCTTACGATACGAAAGAACTAATGTTTACATAGCACGCCAAAATAGCCACTTAAGATGTTACCGCGATTTTTGAAAAGTGCTAACCCATCCAGACATAATATTCATAGACGGAGTTATGGAACTTGTGACGGGGACACTGGTTGAAAATTTGATATTGCCCTATTGATACGGACTACTACTCCGTGTTTGTGAGAATCTTCAAGGACAGCAAAACGATAAGGGCTTTCGGTCTTACTATTCTCAAAGTGTTGCTGTCAATAGTATAAAACTCATACATAGGGTCTTCATAAACAATTCAAGTTAATGGCCTACCGTCCAGTTACTCTGTCAAGGCGCGCAACGAATTAACAGAAGCGTCAAAAACGATTTTTTTTTAATCTTTGAAATTGATTTTGACTGCCTACAACGAATTTCCTGTTGTGTTTTTCCTGTGCTAATGTCTAGGGATTCAACGGCCGCATATATAGTCATCCTGTGTTGAATTCGGATGACAAAGGCAACTCGTAACTTCGATGGGGCTCATGCGCCGCGCAGAGGTTAGACAGCAACCGATAGTTGCCTATTTTTCTCAGACGAACTTCCAATCTTTCGATATGGTAAGATTGTAGTTCTTTTTAAAGACGAATTAATTTCGGTTTGTATCGGCGTGAGTCAGTATGTGTTTGTAAATACGTACTATACCCAGACCCAGACGTGTCTATCGGAAACTTCAGGCAATGCAAAGTGAGTCTAAATCGGGCCAAGCCTCATTTAGTTAGGAATGCCTCCGATAAATCTATAAAACGGCTAGGGCTATATAGAAGCATGATCCTATAAGGACTGCAAAATCCGCAAAGGTTCCGCGGCTGTAGCGCATTTAGCCCTGGGTGGGTAAAATATTTCTCTCTATGTCAAATAAAAACACGAAATTTCGAGGATATCGCTACGCAATTGCGCCAGCAAGAACGACAGGGTGAATTTTCTGCTAATTTACGACTCATTCAGCGCACTATTCATTTTAGTGCTTCTGCTACGAAGCCACGTGGTCCTGTAAAAGAAGGTGAGAGATCAGGAAAACAGTTGTGAAACATACGATAACGTTGCGACTGGTTTGTGCACTCATAGAATACAAGTCAAATGGCAAAAATCGCTTCTATCAGTAATAATAGAAATAGGCCCTCATACAAATGTTGATTCATCATTGCTAGGAACTGTTGTGTTAAAACAGGTTTTATAAAAATTTTATGATCACTGGGTGGATTCTCGTTGCATTGTTCCTCCAGGATATATTCTAGTGGAACATTTTACCACCAGTTTTTAAAAAATCCATTACAATTCAGTAAGTATACGCGTAATCTGAAGTTATAGGAATATGTTAAGTGATGCTCTAGAAAAGAAAAACAGAAAATTCGAGTTTTTCTTAATTTACCCATCTGTATGGCATTGCAAGATGACACCATAGATTTTCCAGTCTTTAAATAAGCGGTGTCACGCAGTGAATTACTAAAAAGGATTGGAACAGCATCACAATAATAATAACCGTAAATACCTGCCACATACCTATAGGACCAATGCTTTGTATAGGGATATGTGGAAAGCTTGATGAATTTGCGATGGTCAAATGACAACCTATGTCAGCCATGCCCGAGTACCGGAGCGCCTTTCGTATGATCTGCGTTTTCCTTCTGAACAGTAATTAGCTATGTCTGACCTACTATCGCGCGAATTTTGCGGCTAAGAGCTGACCGTAGAGACCTTACCTCTCCAAGTGATTGTGAAGGGCACACGTCAGGGTTCACTAGAGCTTTCGCATGCTAGTTCAGAGCTACAAGGTACTTAGCTTCCGGTCATTGAGTCCTTTGGCCGTTTCTCTGTCGAAATCATAATTATCCAATGTAAGTGATTGCAATAGGACATAGATTAAAAGTCACCACATGAAGATTTACATGGTATTGCTATAACATTCTTCTCAAGAGGAATTAGAGCAGATTATGCTCTAATCAAGTATGAAGCCTTCATCATTTCCTATTGACAGCTCAAAACCGCTCCTGTTTTCATAGCGTACATGTCGGCATGCCATAAGCAATTATAATTGTAGACAATTTTGGACTTAAGACACCCATCTTCTGAATTTATCGTTCGTAACACTGCTCGTAAGTCGACGATGGTCTAAACGGGCTGACGAACAGACGGAGCAGATCTTTGAATCCAAACTGCAACACAACAAATATAGGCATCGAGAATGTTTCTACTTTGACTGTTCGAACGAACTTGTTTACTTATGCAATGGTTGTGTTTGCATATCGATAACACGAGGGGACTATGTAGATTGTGGAGGGTTCAAAAAACCTCAATAAACCCCGAACGGAACGTCAAAAGAAAACTGGTTGTATAGGTTTAGAAAAGTAACACTTCAGAGAAATCAGCCAGCAAAGACGTCTCAGTGGAGTCGGTGTGAAAGGCTTACAATGTATTGCACAATAAATTAATACCATATACAGTTTAGGAAACATTTAAGGAACATAGAAAATCAATATTTTCAATAATATCCATTTATTAGTTTTATTGTTCTATAGAATTCTGGATTTCTGTCTTAAAGGGTTCGAACAGCAAAAACAATTTGCTCAGCTCTACTATGGCTACACGGACAACTAAACGAGCCCCTGGTAAGTAGGATTTAGCTGACGATGAACGACAATAAAAGAAAACGAACACCAAACCTCTTTCGATAAGCATTTCTCACGTTGTGATTAGTTGTTACTTGGGCCTTGCGGAACTCTAGGATACGACCCGTGTTTTTTCGGGGGGTCGGACCAGCCAGTCCGTTCGGTCTTTAGGGATCGAACGCCAGACTGGTCTCGATTTCCTGCAGGAAGGGGTGGCAAGGGTACGGAAATGGGGATTGGTCGCCGGTATTATCGGGCCTCGCGTGACCTCGGCGGTGCCTTGAGGTTCCTGCATTAGCCGTATGATCACGGATAGATTCAACTCACGTTGGTTATGCGTGTTACAACAGGGCGCAAGGTTGAGCGGCGAATGAAGCTGCTGCATTTAGGGTGCTTTGAATTTATCGTAAATAACAGGGACCGAGACGTCACGCCGATTGTAGCATATTTAACACACGGCAATTGAATAGTAATGGGTATTTGAGCGAAAAAATATGCATAGCATTTGTTAGACCCGTTATCGTCTAATTCACGGATGTGTATTTTTATTTGTAAGTACCTAGTGGTAATATTTAGATTTTAATTTTGGTAAAGTGAGTTCGTAAGTGTCATCAATTACTAGAATCAATTATAAACTTCGAGGTCTACTAAGGCTAAAAAACCTAGGACTTTTTTTTTTATATACAAGTGTATATAGCATGACGTTATTGAGATGCTACACTCCAATATTATATATTAGGGTAGAAAAGGACTTCAGTATTATTTTAATGAGAGAACTTGGTTTGACAATCTATTAGATACTGATTCGGGTGCGATCAGGATTGGTCTGACACTCTGATAAAAAAAAATTGTCGTGGTGTGAAAAAAAGTTAAACGAAAACAGATTAAATTAACCACTTTCGTACGAGAAGTGTGTTAATGAGATGCTGGCAATGATGGTGTAATTTCCTCCACGGTTCAAGGACAAGAAGACTCAGATTGGATTCTCTGATTATCACAGTACTTTCAAGTTCATCAATAATAATGATAACAGTAATTCGCTTAGTTGAATTAATAATTCACTAAAACTGTTGGCCATCTACCGTAGGACACAGTCGATGTTGATGCAATACGTAACGCTATATAAAGTTAATTGGCGCACATAGATATTTCATTGGTCGACCACATCGGTCACCTATAGGTCTAGAACCACTCAGAAGATTTAGAACGTGCACTATTCGTGCGACCGCGTGCATGACAATCCAATAGCAGCCACTCGTAGATCTACACGCTACGTCCACAATCAGAACCATGTTGGTTAGACTTGGCGTGCTGCTTTGTTTATGTTTTACTCAATCTATAGTCTTGCCACCAACGACAAACAGAACGCGGAATGCGTCCGACCCACTGATGTCGGTCGGTCGCCCGGTGGGACCGTGCATGCGCTATATACTTCAAAGTTCAGCTTAAACGCTCCATAATATAGCGTAGTAAATTTTAGCAGACACAAGGTTCGGAATGAAACATTTCAATATTGGCATCATATGCGGTGGTAATTACAGAATTGATTTGACGCAATGCTGTGAAAATTGAAGAGCACTCCCATGTACGTGTAGGTTATACAGCAACATCAGTGAAACCAGCGTAATACGAAAAAATTATCTATACCTGTTTTTTTTTTTTGCGGATTCAACAAGGTGTTTTCCAATGCGTCAGCTACGAGCTAAATCAATCCAATTCTAGTGGGGTTTCAAAATGAATGCGAATTAGATCTTAGTAAATGCTGGTAAATAAAACACCTCAAGCTATATAAATTCATTGTATGTATAAGGAATCGGAGTTACCGCCAAATCCTACCTAAGTTCTCCTTTTAATCAAAATTATGCAGGTATCTGTTACTACTTTTCTGCAAGAAGGATTGAGAACTTTTCTTATCTACAAGCTTGCTGAAATAGTAAATCAACCACGTCAACCCTCAACACAGGAACCGTTCTAGCAAGCAGGTGGTACACTGAACTAGTTATAGCGATGCCTGCCCAGACTGAGTTTCCTTCATTTTGGCTTATTTTTTTAAAAATATGACGAAAGTAAGGTAAACTGCATTTATTTCGAATACAGATCTGTTGATAGGAAAAAAGGAAGTCCTAAGAACGTGTAACGAGATGAAAAAAGGGCCCCGGTATTGGGAGCTTAGATTCACAACATGATCGTCGATTTTCATCCTAACTCTAAACAACAATAGACTAAATATTAGATGAATCTTAAAGTGTTCTTTTATGAAGTTTACTAAGCTTATGCCTAAATTATGCTACTTTAATTATTTCGTTTATAAAAATAATGTTATTGCTATAGCCGAAAACTGTCTTGCCAGTAAAATGCGGCCCAAAACAGTGCAATAGGGATAATGTAAACGATTATTTTCAATGAGAAGTATGGCTAATGAGATGACTGGAACATCTTCGACGTCCAACGTGTGTGAAGTTCTTTATTTATGAAAGTACTAAATAGACCTTTTTATTCTAGAGGCATGTCTTAAAAATTTACTCAGGAGCTTCAAGTCAAGCAACCCAATAAAGCGAATAAAAGGACTGTAGGTATTAACTAGAAGACCAAGGCTTTTCCTTTGTTTAGCTTTTAACTAGCGTTTTCTACTACAGAAGCAGAAGACGTTTATCAAAATCAAGTGCTTTAGTTTAGGGTTTCGCGCCCTGAACCGCCGTTGGGCAGCATTATCTACCATCAGAAAAGGAACGCTAAGAACGGCCGGCCGACTCTAGCTCAACTGTCACACATAATGCCGAGCGTTGTCGTACAAACGGAGATAGTACATTCATTAAGTGACCTCGTATCTGCCAATAAGGGAAGAAACAAATGGACCTTTAAACAGATCATGCAGCCCATCGTAGATAGTGTATAAGGATTGCACGTTGTTCCCTTAATCACTGTAAAATTTCCGTAGCAAGCTAGATATTACTGAAAACTATATTTGCGATATCTGACAACCGAACAGTTGCGATAGTAGCTTCTCGTATTTCTGAAGCATCGAGAAGCGCATTGTTTATTTAATATTTGGTGGACGCGACAAAGTGGGGGGCGAGGACTCCCTCGAAGAAAGAACTATGGGCGTTATTACTACACCTTTACTTGGCTTATTTTACTTCCTAAAATACTTTCTTGATAAGCGTTCTATGAATAACAACCATTTCTTCATGTCGTCACTCTGCCGGTCGATGAGCGCTGCCGCCTTTAGTAAGTTCTGTCTGATCTAGCCTGATTCTAGCGAGGTCTGTCTCTGTTCTGTTTTGCTCGTTTTTTTCATTAATTCGAATACCCCGTTGCTCATGTTTCTAACATGTGATTTATCGATTATATTTATTGTTACTGCCCTATGATTTGTTGCGGACAACCGCAATACACAGACCATGGTATCTGCAAACGGCTTTCATAATCACAGCCAAATAAACGCTTCCCACTGCCCTTTTGCCACTTTTGTTTAGACTTTGCTTAGTCGACTAAGGCCCAGGGCGCGGCGGCCACCCATGCACTAACGCTAAATTGCGTGTTAATTGGATTTTTAAAAAGGAGTTCAAATTTAAAGTATGAACAGAAAACTGAAATTGGATAACAGCTGCGTCCCTACATGTTTCAATGTACTTCTTGCAATTTGCTTTTATATATGTCGTTCTTGAGTGTGACAGATCTTTAAAGCATTCATCAAATTTTCATATTTACATCGAAGCGCTAGCATCGATCTACTAAAGTACTAAGTTATAAGGCTAGGAGGCGTCTTTGTATCCATTTTGTAATTGACATATGTTTTCTGACAGTGGTAGCTTTGTATTTACCTACAGCATAGCAGCCTATTTCTCTTTTCGGCTCTTTCGAAGGAATTGGCTTCGATAGGGATTATAGATGACATAGAGACTTTTTACACGTTTACGAGATGTACTAGATTAATAATATGCAATAATAGTACACAAAGTACATTTATGAGTCTGAAGGAACAACTTATTTTGCGAGGTTATGTACGCAAATCTTGTCGAAACCTTACGTGCTTTTGGGTTGAACTTTATGGCAGCACCACATGGTTCAATCCAAAAACAATTTTAACCTAGTTGTGATGGAAAAGTTTTAGAAATACCCTACTTCTACTCTAAGGGTCACGCAGTTTTTTTTGGGAAACGAACACAGCTTCATTATATAGCTTTATTTTATTATAATCCGCTCATATTTAACAAAAGTATGATAACAATAGATCAGAATTATCAAAGACACTCAAAAACACAGCGTCGTCCTTCCATCGTAACCAAAGGAACTATCAGCAAGAACTGCCCTACCAGTGCTGTGGTAAGTGGCTTGTACGCTGGTAAATCGACGACGACTATTTCAGATGCTGAAGAAGCACGAGGAAACAGAAAGAACTGCAGTTTAGTCTTGGGTATTGGAACAATCATGATCGAATCACAAAGAGGTTTTACAGATCCTAAGGGGCATTCAAATGTACTGAGAATAAAGAACTTCCCAAATTCTCACGTCAAGACTCGCTTTTGTAACCAGCAAAGGCCGTCGTTTCCACTGATCCGCCCTTGCAAAGAGATACCTATGGGACGACAAGAAGAGTTTCACACAGACAGACAGACAGACAGCCTCACACGAGCACGCATACATATCTACGCAAGTACTACACGGGCTCCCACCTGAAAGCTACCACAGCTTGTATGCAACGCTAGCCTTGTGCTCTGGCTCTGAAGATGGAAGAAGGTTAAGAGATTTTTAGGTGAATGGATACCTTTTTGCTTATTGCGTGCCGAGTGCCAACTAAAATAAGGCCCCACTTTATTTTATCGGATTTTTACCCCGTTCTTCGGTCTGCATTTCGTCATTTATCTTATACATATATGGAATTCGATGATTTAAAGTTTAGAGCTTCGTTTATATTTTCGATCACAATCGAATAAAAAATACTTTTTTTCTTTTGCGTTCGGTACTTGAGCTGGTACTGCGTGCATTACTTCAGACTTCTCACTCCTAGCACGAAGCAAAATATGTCTACGCTTGGATTCTGGCCTACATCATTATTTATCTCTTGTTCTGGTAGGCAAGCACGCTATCCACTGCGTTATTGGTTGCGGCGACCTTGAAAAACAGTAAGTTGATTAAGATATTTATCTGAACGAAGTCTAGCGGTGCCATTCACAGACAAAAATGTACTTTTTGAGAAGAAGAGAGGGAGAGAGCGAAAAGATAAAGAAGCGGTTTTTTTTTTCAATTCAATTTAACTTAATTCAATTAGTGGGAAATAACGACCTGACGTTACACCATTGTTGTATAACATAAGGATTCAATAGGAGGTTAGCTACGAGGACATTTTAAAGCTTGAAGCGTTTATTGCTGCTACGATTGACTTAGAGGTCACGAAGTGATAGAACAAGTACGGTTCAGGCCGAACTTGTTACCATCATGCTCATTGACTCCAAAAAAAACTGTCAACCTCCATTTCTACTCCATCGTCAAGCTATACAATTGTGCATGATATTCAATGGAAAAACTCAACATTTTAAAAATATAACTATATAAATGTACAAGTATCAGCATACAGGGTTTAAATGGGGTCGTTATCGTGACGGGCACGCGCTGCGGAAGAATTTCTTGTTACTACAATTATAACTGTAACGTCAGGACGGTAAAAAGAAGTCACTGATAAATAAAAACATTAGCATGATTATCAATGATAGTATCATGGAGCTGTAACTATGATTACGTTCGCAACAGAAGTAAACTGATCTAGCAGTCCTCAGAAAACGGGAAATGAAGACTGATTTAATTTCAAACAGACAGTCAACGTTCATTGTATTGTAATATGCTGATCTGCCAGGTAGATTTCAGCCCGACGTAGAGTTATCTCCTAATTTCTTAATGGCAATGATTCGTCGTTAATATAAAAGTGGCACGTTACACCATTAGCTCTATTTTTACTTGAAATCTAACCAAGCTAAATCATTATGGCAAAAAAAGAATTCGTTCATGGAACAATGGTTGTCAGGATCATTTTTTTCCCTTTCGAGAATATTAAACACACGTAGCTGTCTAAGTGAAAGTAGAGTGTATTACTACGTGCAGGTTAACCTTTACACGCGCTGCATAAAACATGATCATCACAACTGGTCATGATAAAACAAATACATTATGAATATAGCCGCAGTTTTCCGTCGGCAGCAAATCCACGTTCTGTTTGGAAGGACGCCAACGCTAGGGGCTTGTGAGGCATCACGGTCAAAGCGATGATGACGAACGATAACTACGCAGAGAAATACTACCGCTACTAAGCAGGGCACCATGAGTTAAGGGCCGGTAACTGTGTGCTGACTGTAGGGGAGTCGACGGCCATTTTGGCGGCGAGCCAACTTCCTGAAAATGTCTTCCCGCACGGCTGGCTCTTTGTGAGGATGGTGGCGAAATGGCAGGAAGGAAAGGGAGAAACATCTTGCGAAAGGGGGTTTCTTATTCGTTCACATCTAAATAACGTTGGCGTATGCAGATAGGCAGCACAATAGTCACCTCGCAGACGATGACAGTGAAGAACGGTTATTTTGTCGTCATAGCCTGTACGGACAAAATTTAGAGGCCAGTCCTGCTTCCTGTATACTTATACGTTAACGTGATTGAAATTCGGAAAGCTTGCTCAAGAAATATTCTAATTTCTTAAGCTTTCTTGTAAATTCGTGTTAGATACTAACGATTCGGACGTCGATGGCTGTAGTAATGGTCAGATCATATGCGCGGCTAATTTGTTTTTGTGTCATACTCGACCTGTTTCCAAAAAAGAACAAGGGTAAAATCACGAGTTGTTTCTTTTACTAAGATGTTTTTCACACAAAACCCGCCACCACTTTAGACATGTCTGTTGATTATGAATTCAGAAAGCATATACGATTGAGTCTATATAAACAGAATCAGACCGCGGAGCTGTAATAAAATCTGTATTTTTTATGCTTCGTAGAAAATAGACGTTTTTAATGAAGTTATTCAAAAGCAAAGAAAATCTATTTTTCCTGAAAATAACGCAACTAACTTATTGGAACATAAATGCCCTATCGTCAGTATGTATATTTTCCAGCACAAAAAACTTAAGAATCTGTTTATTGAGATCTGTTCGCTTTCTCGTACTTGTTTTTTCTGTAAACGGTTACAGATATGTGTATAAAATCGCTTTATGTCACTATTGACGATCCGAAATTAAATTTTTAATCACACTGTGGTCAGCACTTGAACATTTTGCCTTAACGAGTGTAATCATATGCAATACCGCTTACTTCTTTGAAACATTGCACTACTTTGACAGGCAAAAAGGTTCTATATCTCTTGAGTTTACCGCTCACATCTTCTAGTTCACACAATATTGCGTAGTCCGGTCTAATTTACTACCGTTAATGCTAAAGAGATCATAGTAAATAAAAACGTTATGCTATTTCGGGTGGTTAAAAGTTAATCTTCATCAATAGTAGGTCTATTTTTTTTGACCAACTAGGCAAAAACACAGATGATTTACGCCAGCTAGGAGTGAAATTGCGCACCCAATTTGAACCATACGACGTATCCGCGTTGACGCTTAAAGTCAAAGATTGTTATGCTTACGTATCATTGCGCCACGTTGTTCAGACAGGTCATAGGTGCGCACAAATGACTAGTTCATGAGGAAGGCCGAGGTGGCCGAGCCCTGGCTTGCATAAGATGAACCATTCGTATTTGGGTTTAGGTAATCTTACTACAGTTTCTCACTGAATGTAGTTTGCCCATAGACTACAGGGCAAATCAGACCAGATGGCAATCTTGTTTTGTTCAGCGGCTTTCAAAGAGCATGTAGGAGAAGTGATAGTAATTCCGTTTAAACTTATTTCTCGATCCATCCTCTAATATATATAAGCCGCCGTATATATAAGCGCTTACTACCCTCTATATGATCTTCCTCTTCAGTGTAAGAATTAGCGTCATTTGTGTATCTCTAGCAGTTCTAGTTGTATATCTCAGCGACAGTGCAATGATAACGTGTGCGCTAGCTAAACTGAGAATGGTCTAGGTTTCCAAACCGGGTGGAAGTGCTCTTTTTTCCGTGCCAGGGTCCAACCATCTGCAGTACATAAAAACTGAGACATTCGGTTTGTCGCTATTGAGCGACCAGCTGCTAAAAGGAGAAACTCGATTTTATTTGTCCCATCTATAAAGAAAAAAAAGTCAGACGAGCTTAGAAACAGTCCTAGCGGAAAAACGAAGGCCTATGATTCCCTATTTTGGAAAGTTTGAACCACCAATTTCTGGTCATCAACCCTTCTTCTAAAGAAAGCTTCACGTGCAATGTATCATTCAAGCTTGTGACCTCAATTGTAACTTGTTAATAGAACGGTATCTTAATCTTACCCTCGCAAAAGCTAACTACTGAATAAGACGTGACCTTTATGGTGGAATCATGTGCAATCGTTGATTAGTCTTTCGATAATTTTTAACGCCTGATTCCGTCTGATTTTTAGGGAAATGTAATATTACGCACGTAAGTTTGCTTAGAGGAGCGTACTGTTAGGGTGTGACATTGACTACTGGCTGTCGCGGTACAAGCATTTCACCTTTACTGCCCACACCCCCACCACAAAAGTTGGTGCATTATTCTAGATGTATATATAATAATAGTTTTCACTGTTCTCAAGCTATTACGCTGATTAAGTGCTATGCGTGACGCATACTTGTATGCGCTATGCATATCTTAGAAAGGACCGACAACAGAGGAATAAATGGATGCCCTCTTTTGTAAGGATTCCAAAAAGTAGGATGGAACTGGACGGTAAACGAGAAACAAATTCACCAAATTCCGTAAAAAAAAACTATTGTGACTGGGACCACAGAGCGTATGGCAAGAAGTTTGTGTGCATCTGAAACTACGCTTAGCGGCATTATAGGACGTAAAATTCGAAATATTACTTTAGGGTTATCTGTGTTTATATGTGAGCATTGGCTGAATCAGAGGCCGCTACGCTTCTAGACTAAGCTCTGCCGCTATTCGCAAAAATAGTTGGAAACATTTAGCCTACAAAAGCTAGATAGCGAATGAAAAAGTGGCCACCCAGCGAAGGCACTGTATTCTAGGGAGTTGCCAGGGCGATATTGCGAGATCTTGTAAAAGTAGGGAAATTTAATCCAAGAAAAGCCTCCCAGTGAGTCCTTTTCTGCCTCTAATCAGACGCAATGGCAGTATCTGCCATTGCGTCTGATTAGTAGATCGGTGGTATTAGTCAGTAGATTAGCATTATTTCATTGCTTTCCAGCAAAAGGCAACTCTCTTACTTGAGGCACGAGGCTTGTGAATGTTCTGCTGTCGACGCGCTGCTCTATTTCTAGCAGACCAGTGAAATACCTAGACCCATTCAGTGAGCGGCAGTGAATTAGGACAAGTTCCTGATAGGCAACCGCTTTAACTAGCTTTTATAGCTTTCAATATGAATTATTCAATTCAATAATTCAATATGGGCTCTTTGTGTTTCGAATTTTACGACGGGTATCGCCGTCAGGCGTTCTATCAGATGGCTGGTTTTCAGAAACGAAGTCTGCCCATACTCGGCTCCAATTTCGAATACTGTGGTCTCTCGTTGACATTAGCTGCTCCCTTTATTCATCGAAATCTGACGTTAAAGTCGAAAGCAGTAATCGGCGTAGCTTATAGGTAAGCCTACTTAGATACATAATGATAGCAGCATAGGATGCATGGAGATCTCAGTGTTATGCGGTATTGAGAAACAAGAACACAAATCCTTTTCAAAAAAGAACTATTCCACCCCTATTTATCGATCTTTTCAGCAGGCAATTTTCAAACATTATTCATAACGGTCGCCATATGAGCCTGTTCATCTGCCCAAGTCTATTTACAGAATGCCGCCGCCTAACTTTGTCGTCTGTCAAGCAACTGCAGCGGCAGTATAGGTGGCGGTTCAGTCGACGGCCGCGAAACGATGGGGGCAGTGTGATTAAGTTTGACTCTAGCAAAATGCAAATCGCTTATGAGAATGGAACGCAATCGGAATAGCAGGGTCCAAGGGGGGCAGTCCCTCGAACCTATTAAGCGACGGCGACGCGAAAAAAGAAAAGAGGATCCAATGACAAAAAGAAGCTTCTGACCGGGCTTGGTACCACGGCTGCTTAAATGAGAATTCCTTCTCAAGCTTCTCTGGACAATCGCCTTCATGCTTTACAGATCGTCGTCTGCTTTTTCTCTTTCTCCTCTCCGCTTCATTTCCAGTCTCCTATCGGCAAAAATAGGCACAGAAGATACGCTGCGTCCGGTGAACATCATTTTCGGTGAAAATTGAGCTACTTTGGTTTATCACCCTGCGACAGCCTTTTTGGTAGACGACGGTTGCGGAGGAAGCAGATTTGCCATTCGGCATTATAGACACTCCGACAGTACAGCCCGACATACTGTTAGTTTGGTTCGCCGAGAAGCCTGCCAAATCTGAATCTGAAAATCCCACTTCCGAAATCTGTGCAAACAAGGAAGCAAAGGAGCTAGCCAAAAAGCGTGACGTTACTGTATTTGACTGGTCAATCTAGCTTTAATTTTTTTCTATTCCAATATGTGAAACCACGAATATTCATATAATCGTGACATGTTGATAATTAACGCTCGAGTAGGGAGCCAGCCATAATTTCGTTATTGAATAAAGAGAATTTCTCATTCTATACGTGCCTACCCGTTTAAAATCGTGAGCGCTAATTCCGATAGTACGCATGATACGGTAATTATACTTGAATCGTAGTGAGCGATTCTACACGACGACAGGATAAGGAAACATCGTTGATGCTCTACCTTACTACAGCAGCTGCTGCATACGACTGAATATAGCAAGAGAAAGGTCATTGTTCGCTTATATTGCCCCGTTTAATTAGAAGTTTTTCTTTTATATACATATAAGCCCGACCAGATGGGTTGAGACGCACAGTTGATTGTTGTGTACATAGGATATGGTTAGGCCAAGCGTCAATGCCTTCATTACATTCAGCTTTCTTTTTTCCCAGGAGGGCTGTTGGGACCTTTCTTGTTGTTAACGTCATGGTCGTAGTCGTCATTCCTCCAACGATTGTTATTTCCAATAACAGCAATGAGGATGGTGAATAGTACTACGACAACTACCAGCACCGCTGCTGTTGTTGTCGTCGACGCTTCTCCGATGAGTGTCAAGTTGGTAGGCGGAAGAGGTTCTTGGTATAGCAGGAGGCGTTGACGCTGGAGGACACTATTATACAGCGGCGGTAAACACCTGGCGGCGTGCTTATAGCTGCATCAGTACCCACTACACAGATAAAACAAAAGCGCAATGCAGGGACACGGCGCAACTGCTACTGCTACGGCCGTCATGCGAAGGAGAGGCTTCGTCCGTCAGGACTTCCCCTTCCTCGGCTGCTGCCGACTGCCGATGCGGCGAACGGAAAGCAACGTCATCGACCTGGCCATCTACTGTTTCTTTCTCTCCACTTTGCCCGTGGCTTTCCCGTAGGCTGCCTGCCTGCCTGTAAAAGACAGCTGACCACGCAACCAATGCAATCGAGACTATTCTCTTACTTACGGTTGCTAGAGGCCTGAGAAATAGGTGCAAGCCACACTCACGACCCATGGCAGCCTCTTTTTTTTTCTTTAACCGAAATCACCTCCCGACTGTGCAGCAACCTCTACAGCACTGTATACATTCACACTCCGCTGTGATGTACGGGTATTGTAGTACACCCACTGTGCATACTTATATATATTTATATTTATTGAGATACACACTCGTTGACGGAATAGAAGGTTGCATCCTACCGTTTTACTTTATGCGCCTGTTAGGGGAAAGCATAGTGGTATTTCTGCTTCTACTTCTTAGCACAAAGCTTTTGTGCCTATTTCATGTGACCAATCCAACCTCTCAATAGTGACCATCTTGCTCGTCGCCCACACGGAGGCCAACATTACAGTCTTGTTCTTTGCTATTTGCATATTTTTCTGTGAAAGACTTTCCTATTTCTTAAAATAGGGCATTAAAACATATGGAGCTCGTCCTGCATATGAGACAGAACCCCCTATGGCTTGGACCGGAATAGTCTTTAGTAGAATGTTATAAATGCTGATGCCTTTACACGGCTAGGATGAAATGTATGACAAGAGAATAAGAGTGACGGGTAAATGACTAAAGGCGTAGCTGACGCGTCAAGTCAAATCATATGTCAGGCTACTAGTCAACCAAATGATGTACGACAGATGCGCGTTTCAAATCAGCTCGAATGATTTAAATATATCAAACTTGCGAAACGTTGGGGCATATGAAAAAAACAAGCCAATCCAGTCATTGATTACGAAACGCAATTAATGTTGCGAAGGTTAAGAAATTCATGAAATAGATATAAGGCCGGGGCCTGCGTTAAATGACTATAGCACTCCGTGTCACACCGACGGTAATATCAAGCGGTTCTTTCAAATGCATCGAAAATGTGTCTCATGGGTCTGATAAAAATTTGTTCTTTTCTTTGAGATTTCCAAATTAGGGTAGCGGCTTAGAGATTCGGGCCGTAGCTGCCCAGAGTGGGCTCGCTCATCAGCGGTTACATTTTCCTTAGCAAACGCCAAAGCGAGCTTGATTGCCCAAATTTATAATTCTGCACTACACTAGCCTGTTTTTGTCATCTTGGGTGAGGCCGGCTAAAAAATCTATTTTATATTCTAAGATCCCAGAGGCGTCAGATCTCAATGCAAAGCGTGCGACTGACTGACCCGTCCCGACAAAATCCCTTCACGGTGCAAAAACGACTTTTCTGATAGTTATCGCTTGGCAAATCACTTTTGACGTTTCAGCCGACTCTGCGCCGGTACCTTAAGTGCTATACAAAATTCGTGTAGCAGTAATAGATCAAAAACTAGTTTCTATATTTTATTATTGTGTATATGGGATTTTCTAGCTTTAACCCGGCCAATTGTTCCACAAAGAAGAAGCCACACACAATTAAATTAATAATTGTCTTTAGTGAACCAATGATTGCAATGTCAGGAATCTCTTTGCCCCCTCTATCAATTTGCAGTGTCATTTTGATGGTTTCATAAGTCGAACTTGAAACCTGAAAATAACAAAAAAAAAACCGCTGCTCATTCTAACAGTGTAGGAATTTCGAGACAGCTTAAAACTGCCTACTTTAACCTAGCAGAGTACGTCACTCATCAGTAAATGCCTAAAAATCAATACGTACCAAATACCGCTAACGGATTTTAACGCGAACGCCAATAGATGACACAGCATCTTCTGCGAAATACGATCTTAAAGATGTCCCTGTATAAAGCAGATTCGGGACACATATTGTAGGATATATCGCTTTGTAGATTAAACGCCTATATGAAGGCCTAAGGCTTTTGCAAAAAAATAAAACCAAACAAGTACTGTAAACAAGGAAAAAACAACGGTTTGTGTAGCAAAGCCCGTGGACAACATTTTTGCAATAGGGCGTAAACGGGTTCAAATTTGGCCAGGCAACCGACTTATTCCTGTGCTTTCTAGCTGAAAAAAGTTCTACTGTATAACAGCCCGTATTGATTTATATGTCATTATGACTCAAAAAGGTACTCCCGCAAAAGGGCATTAAACTGTTGTCTAATCTTTACTGAAACCCATATTTGGCATTTAATAACTAAGAAAACCGAAAAACGTGAACTGCTATTAGATACCGCATGAAGAATACAACAGGATAGAAAATGGAAGAAATGAAGAGTCTTCGTGATGAGGTCGTGAAATCTAAAATCACTCTACTGCCGATTTCGATAATAAGAGTAAAATAATAGATTTATTGAGCTGCTCAACGATTATTCAAGAACAAGAGATTCCATATTTTGTTGTAAACGGGTAAGATTCACAAATTAAATATTCTCTACGGGTACATAGACCAATGCAAATGGTTTTACGTACTAGAAGCCTGCACATCTCTAAAACAGTCCCGAGTCATAAAAGTAATGTCATTTTATTTCTATGCGACTCTTACGGGAGCGTGCAATAGGAGATACGATGACCCTAGAAAATATCTCTAACCTGGTAGGACATCACAAGCTCTGTCCACGAAGGAAATAGCGGAGCAGCACCCAAGGTGAATCCTGATAAGAGGAGTACAACCCTCCGCCTAACCAAAATGTTCAGAGTTCGAAATCGAAACTTCAGAGACTAGTCGAACCACTTTAAGCGTTTACAAAATAGAAAAGTCTCCATTAGTATGGAGGGAAACGTCCGAATTCTACTACGACTCGAACCATATGGTAAGTCTGTATCCTGAAAATGACGTTTTTGCACTTCTTTTTTTGGTGTTAAACGCGCCGGAAAATCTCTAAAGATATTTTAAAATAAAACAATGTACCCATTGATATTTAGTATAATTTTGAAATAATAAGTTTGGGCATGTGCAGTTCCGAATATTAAAAAAAAACAGCCGTCATATTGATGACTCTTTTTCTGATAATTAATTTGATCTCTTAATGATCGTAAAGATAATGTTTGCCAGCGAACTGGATAAACAGTGAGAACTATTGGCTTGCAGTCAAAAAATGACCACGTTATTTGTTATAAACAGGAGTGTTAGTATATATTTTCCAAATGCAGTACTGAACGGTCAACAATCTAACTTAAAGCATGCGGTTCAGATGTGACTAGTGTGAGATATAACGGGGCATTTCAATTCTGAATGATCTGATAGATGCAGTGACAACGCGGTTAGCCACCATATTTTGCCGCAGGCTTTACGTGATCTAAAGCGTTCACAGAGTAAAGTTTGCGTTGGGCCGGGTTGGCCATCACTAGATCCTCGGTAACTGTGTCACCGTTTTGATACGATTTGTTGCTAATTGGCTTCATATCAAGGTAAGTTTTCGACTAGAAAGATATCATGTTAAAGTCACCGTCTCATTTGAAATAGAGCACTTGGATACTGGCAAAAGAAGCTATGAATGAATTTACTCGAAAAGCTTTTTCCAGCATTTGAATAAACGATAATTAAATAAATTCAAATGAATCCATCTTTGTAAATCTAAAGAGAAATTCTCACGAAGTGAAGTGAAATTTAAGAAAATGAAGACAATGTTTTATCTGTGCGAATACAATCAAATTAAAAGCTTAATCTATTATACGGTAGAGCTTCTAGCCTCGAACTTAACATGGTCAATAATTGGACCGAATGAGTATATAAAATACTTGTAAATTTAAAGTGCCTAAGTATAGTAGCATCTGGGGCTGACTATGACGGCTGACGACGCGCGTGATAACTTTTTTACCCAACTCGATGAATAAACGCTCCAAGAATTTGAGGAAAGAGACGATTTAAGAAGAGATAACCGTATTGAGAGCTATCGCAAATTGTTCTTCCAGCTTACCCTTATTCCACCATTTTGAAGAGAGCATACTTGTATGTGTATAAACCAGTGTAAATGTTAATGTACTTGCAAGTACGGAAATACGTTCATTTAAGGCACAACTATTTTATACATAAATATAACTTTACGGTAACCAAACAAAGCGCCTGAATATCGAATCTAGGAAGATTTTGAGTCGAAAAAATGCGCTTAAAGGCTAGGTCCATTCCCATCTCTCTATTGGGCCTTAATGTCAAGGAAATCTATGTGAGGATGGATTTCATTAGACAAACTTAACTTGGCCGTCCGCGGAAGCCTGATGGAACACTCTAAGCAGGAGTTTGGGCGAATAAATCTCTGTTTCCGTTGCAATTCATCTTCACTCCACATTTTCCGCGGCATTTCCGTTTGTCCTGGTGGCTGTCTCCTCTCGCTGTCCAGCTAGAAGGTCAAATCAAAAATCCACTATCTACTTGACTCTCTTGGGATAGGACAGATGTCATAGAATCAATAGTGCAGTCTACGCAAGAGTGGTGAAAGGTGACGCTGTATTAATTCTCTTATATATCAGAAAAACAGGGTAGCTAAGGCCTAGAAAAGGAGCAAGTAGTAGACCGTGTCTTGTATTTCGCGACGAAGTCCACTGCATCTTTCACTGTCTTTCTCTTGTAACAGTGCTCACGGTATCAAAGTACGGCAAAGTTCTAAATCAGAAGAAACCTGTATAGTCCTTTTTCCAGGAGATGACTTTACAAGCGCTTCTTTCAATCTGGCACTCCGTCCATTAGCTATTAAAGAATGCGTAGCCATATTATTTCAACAAAGATATGTATCTTCAGGCAGAACATTTAGTTTCTGAATTAAGCATGGGGTGCCTTTTTCAAATTACCGGCGATGTTGATAATATACTGAACCGTAAGGAAATCGTGAAATCTTACAGGGCGTATGATGATATGCATGTTCATTTTTGAATTATGTATTCTAAAAAAATAAAAATATAGTAAGGAACTCGCTGGTTTTAATTTACAAAGAATATACAAATTTCCTTTTTTTTTTTCTAATTAAAGAAAAGTGAAAAACCATTTCCATGGTGAAAACACCCTGGCATTATTTCGACAGCACGCAAAACTGTACAACTGTAGGGGAAACCTACATATTTTATACGAGTATACTATTTCTGGGGGGTAGGAAATGACCAACTCAAAATGGCGATAAGGAATATTTTCCGCTTATAAACTTTTCAGTGATACTGCAACTACCCCAATGTCTGACTCGATGATCGAACAAGAAGGACCGATCTTTCTTTAAAAATCTCCTAGCAGGCCAATTAGGAGTCCTTACGTCAACCAAAGAACGATCATTTATAGAATGGGATAAAGCGCGCTTCTTCAGCTATACACGATATATCGCTAAAAAGATCGGCACTGCTGTGCCAAAGCCAGAAACTTTTAACTACGAACTTACACCATAGCCATAAAATCATAATAGATTGGAGAAGTTTTTTCCAAAGATTATCAGCGCAAGTTTTAATAAAGCGGCTTAAGAACAAAGTATTTTTCTGTGGCTATCAGGTCAAGTACGGGGTTATTGGTAAACGTTAAACATCCGGTAATTAATTTCATGCGGCAAGCTACCCTATATTAGTTAATAAAAAGGAGTTAACGAAAAGTATCAAATTTTGTTGTTTTAGTTACCTCATTGCATATTTATTCTCCTCCTTTGTATTTAGCCTTTATTTCATAGAGTTATTTATTTTGACCATGTATCTAACGCACGACATGTGTGTGTGCCCTTCTATGGTCCAATATAGCTCAGGATTACTTCCGATACCACCGGCTCTCTAGAGTGTGGTACCACGTAGACACAATCCATAAGGTCTAGGTCGAGAGCTAGATGCGTGCTAGCCTAGTCCAACTAACCTGTACGACAATCTAATTCTGCAATTTGCATCTTTTTATTCGCAGTCTGCTGGTCCTGAAATGACCACATAATAGTACATGCGGCAGAACCTATTTAGTAATGAACAACGATGTCACAAAACGACTAACGGCTGAGCTTCCTATCTATTCATTTGCGTCTGACCTAGGTTCTTTCATGTGAACGACAACCTAGCCAGCTCTGGTTAGAGAGAAAGAACTATCCTACTACCTTCGAGTAGTTCTTGTGCGCGCTACGGATGGATCATGTCGTCCGTGTCCGACAAAGTAGTGAAAAGAAAAAAAACCCTCCAACCCGAACGAGCTAGGCAAACCGGAGGGTTGAGAGGAACTCCGGTTAAGCGCGCTACAAACATATGTCCTTAATTCGTCCATGGGCAGAAGAAGTCTAGTGGGTATGTATATGTATGGTAGTGGCGCGGCACAAGGAGGAAGGGTGTAGGCATCTAAAGTTTGGATACATTCGTCTTAAGCACATACACTGTACTATACTTCCTGCTATGCTATTCTGTTTCCTTGGCTCATAGTGGTGAGTCAAGAAAACAGCAAATGGGAACACCGCACGGTCATCCCACCCAAGTGGCATTGGCCGGAATTTAACCGGTATGGAATAGATAAAGACATACATGAACAGAGATTGTACGTATTTATATTGTTGGCGTATATAACGCTGTCCATTCAGTGTAAATGCTTAATAAAAAGTGTCCTCTCCCGGGCTCCATTCTAATGTCTACTGCGTTGATCATCCACCAAAGCAGATACTACCACACAACGATACAGAAGCAGCGTCTTTATGTACCTTACCCTATAGTAGTTCTTTAGCTGTTTACCGCTTTGAAAGCGAACATTGCTATGGGCGTTTATGTTAGCAGTTAGTGGATTTCTTATGATGTAAAACGTTTTCACTATTTTCCAACAATTACTCACATTATTATTAGAAAATTATTTACTGCCATGTCTTTATTCGAAAGTACTGTCTGCAAACATTAAATTAATCTGTTTTTTTGCAAACTGCAAAAAACTGAGGGTATGACTATTTCAAATAATAGTTACTCAATAATAATAATTACTTGTGCAAATTCGTAAAGGTATCATTAAATTCACTACATACCTACTTCTGCATCTCGCGTTCAGCATCTCGGCATGAAGACAGACTACTTAGTAAAGTTAAAGTACGTTTCGGTTGCCAATAGTAAAAAACAATCAAAAGAAATGGTTTGTCTCATCCTTTACCGTATATTTTGTTTTACTTACGTGCTCAATTTTCAACCAAACACTACTATTTTTATATTTTGTTTTACGAAAAATAAACGTTTATAAGCTGGGTCAGTCAAGGCATAGGAACTTAGCAATAATAATAACATTGTGTAATTGAACTGATTTATTAGCTATTAAACAACTTAGGCCAGTTTATTGGCAGTATGTTAGTATAATTTGTTGCATGCGATTTATGCTCCTTTTCAGCTTTTTCGGCGGAATAACTTCATTCTTGGGAAAGGATAATAGGAACTATGGGCGCCAAGTAAGACTCTGTAGGCGGAGTTTGACGCCCCTGTTTGAGCGTCCTCTTCTACACAAAGGACGTGGCAGGCTATGTTAGCGATCAAGGTCGATTTATGTCTTCTAAGTAAAACAGATACTAGCCTAAAGGCCTGCCATTGATACGGATTTGTGAAGTGCACTTAGGAATAATTTCGAAAGATAAATCAAAACATCTACCCGAAGTATATAAACGGCTTGAATCATTAAGGGTCTGGCGCGTGTGTAGTTGCATACATACTCGACGAATTTCTGTTCCTCACCTCGTGTCTAAAAAGTTGTGTTTGTTGTTACTGATAAAATGAAGTGTGTGGAACGAATCGGTGCAACGCTTAGCGAGCTTTTTGCGTTAACGGGCATTCATTCTCAGTACCAAAATGAGAGCAGCTTTCTTTTTAAATGAAAAAGTAAGCCTGCCATAACCAGTGGAGGTAAAAAAACATACGTTCCAGTTGTAAGCCAAGGTCAGCTTAAGTTTTCACGCCATACAGAAATTACAAACAACTGTGGTTGCCTGAATTTGGCGATTTACAAATTAAGACAAGCCAGATTTGTGCATATTGAGCTGTCGCGAAGGCGAATTGTCAATAAATCTAAAATGTTTCAGCAGCATAAACAATGATCCTACTAGCAGTAGCATTGCGTTGCAATTTTCAGAAAAAAAAAACAGTAATTATATAAAATAAAAAATACTAATTGAAAACATAATATTATCTAAGTCTGTCTATGACAAAGTTCGTGGACAACTCTCGACAAGAATATTTTTAGCCTCTTAATCCAAGCCATTTTTATGCCATTATCGTCTCTTCACCATGAAGCATGTTATCGAGGACGTTAATGAATTATGATATATTATCGGATTTTCGTGGCCTACTGTATGTGTGACGCTTACTTTTTGGGTATAGTTTAGATATAAACTGAACAGATAGATTAGTTTTATTAACGTCGCATCTGAAGATGGCATTATGAATAAACTGATTCTGAGTTCACTTATCAGTATCAATGTGCTTCTTAATATAAGGTTCGTAAACTTTCGAACAATATAGGGATTTGCTAATAACGAAACCTCTGTAAAGATTCATGTAAAATGTAGGATTTTTCATTTTTTTAAAAGTAAGACCAATAGTAATTAACGCTGAAACAATTTTCGGGAGGTCGGAATCATGTGACAGCGTCATTGTAATTTCTATATGTTTGAACAAAGTCACTGCCTGTACAGGAATGGTCACATCTTCGAAAGCGTATTTATCCATTGTCAAAGAACTGCTGTAAATTCGGACATATCGCTGCTTTATTCAAGGGTGTTGCAATTTGTAAAGAGCAGCGGTTCCATCTTACGGCTAAAAATCAATCTTCGGTACTTAGGTCTTTGGTCATGAAATTAGCAGAAGCATAGCTTTTAATGAATTTTTGGTTTCATAAGTGTCTTGATCTTATATTCAAAAAGTGGTTTTCGGGATTTACTATTTTGTTCAAATTAGGTTAAGGTCTAAGGTTTCACGAGATTTTGCAGTTGAAGCATTCGTCTTACGCTGTAGGATTTTAACCTACTGAACCCTGGGCCCTGTATTCAGATTTGGTCAAGTGCACCTGTACTTTGCTGCTGAAAGAGAGAGGTAATAAATGACTAACACCATTCGTATCCTTGAAATACAACGCGACAGTAAACAACACTAGTGAAGTAAAAAAGATTCCTGAACTTTTTTCATGGAGGTAAGCGACATTAATTTGTACGAATCAGCAGAGGCATCGTTTTTTTTTTTTTTTTTTTTAATAATAAGATCCCTAAACATAATTCATATTAAAGTGTTTATTTAGCTGTGCTGGTTTTTCAAGGAAAAAATTTTCAGTCTTTTGTACATTTATATTTCTCATAACGGGCAGAAGAAAACGTTGTTCCGTCGACTGTTGAAACCGCGTGGTTTTATTTAGAAAGAAAAGCAGTATTACCACACTACCTATTTCTAAATCATCAGGATATGCGAAACGCGCTCCATATTTCAGTAGACCTTAGTTAATGCCTTGTAGATACACTAATACAAAAGAAAAAAATTCGGTTTTTTTAGGAACTGCGGAGAGTGCCGCGAAAAATCGGCATATGTCCTGATATATTTCCAAGCAGCAAGAGGTACTCGTCAAATAAACCTGGAAGCACATCGGGGATATTGTACCATTATCAAATAGCCTTCTTTACAAAGAAAATCAATAATTCTTGCAGTTCATATTGAGTCACCTAATATAATGTTAATAATATAATAATAGTTTTTCTTTCAACTGAAGAAACTCGGCGAAAGTAAGAGCAAAGCAAAAAAGACACTACCTTTTCAAGAGCGTAATTGAAATTCAGTATTATAAAAGAATATACAATTCTAAAACAAACAACGACTAAATAGGTTGATATGACGGCTTACATGATTCTAATGCAAGAAAAAAAAATGCCCCTACAAAGGATATGCGGCGACAAGTAGACTAGTTTTTGTTGTCCGAAATAAGAATAAGAAGGATATTCAAACACGGCAAGGATTTGCCGTTACTTAAAGGGCCATTATTCTAGGGAGAAACAGAGAATCAAATTTAAGGTCTGGTCAACAGCCGAAGCCTTTTCAAAGCTTCCAACAGCCTTCGCGACAAAACACTGGACATGGCTAGATCAGAATTAATTTTCAATTATTCAACACTGGTTCTGCGACTGACCCTAAAGGGTGTTCGGGATCGAGTGATACATATTATGATTGGCAGCTTGGGGTAATGTACATGGGTTTATTCACT
>NW_019213981.1:55353-79782 GCF_002532875.2 Varroa jacobsoni | reverse complement strand
ATATATCATGACAATTTTAAATATGTGCTAGAGGAACTAAAGGGAAAACAGGAGAAAAAATGAAACGGATTAGTTAGCATGTAAGAGATAGCTATCAGTTTCATTTAACTGATCAGGCGTTTGCAGTTAGTACTTATTATTTGAAGTTCCAACTATCTTATTTCTTCTATAATTTTAGACATGGAATTCTTGATGAGTGGCTACACATAATTACGTGAAATGTCATAAGTCCATGAATCTGCACTGCGCAGTTAAATTTCGCTACCGAACAAATAACTACTATCCAAAGATAGTCAACAATGAAGAACTAAGCTTGGTGGTTTAGGAGAGAGACTATATATTTATTACGAAAGCTGTTAATGGTAATAGCCAATACTTTGCAAAACGCACTGAACCTACTTGACTAGAGCCTGTAAGCTTTTTGTCAAAATACATTTGAAACGTATCCCGATATATGGTGAATTGTTAGATTCGCGGACTCCCGGAGCGATCCTAGCAAACGACGGCCTCATAATGAACGGACGCTAGAACAGCTCTGGATACCTCATCGAACTCAATCTAGCAGTATGCAGCTTGGTATCTTCTTTCGTTTTTCTTCATTGAGCTCTTCATTCAGAGAGGACGGCGTTTATTAAATATTCTGATATACCAATACATATATATATCACGAATACAGGACTAATAAGGGAATATGATGGGCACACCGTTACAGCTATCTAATAATGTTCTGGGCCACGCTCGCAGTACGTGCCATGGCGTTAAATAACGCCTTGCCTTAGCCTCAAGAGGTCGTATTGCTTTCCAGATACCACTCGTGGACTATGTTGAGAGGAGTTCCGAGACAGGAATCGGTGCACGATGCTTTTTTTCTGATCCTTCAAACATGTAGGACTCTTTCCGCCTTTTTTGCTAGATAATATGCAGAGACTCTTTTCTGTTACCCAGTAATGCTCAGTATCGTATCGAACCTACTTCGAACCACAGTATCAATTAGACCCGACAACCTGCACAAGGTCCAAACGAATTAACAGATTCATTTTTCAGCGCAATGGCCAATTAATTCAAAGTACGTCATCTAATGTTCCACACTTTTTTTAAAAGGTGCTAATGGCTTTTTATGCTAAAGCTCACTAATTCAGCCTTCGGGCTAAAACGGCAGCGCTCAACAAAGTAAAGAAAAAGTGAAGCTATTAAGCAAACAGGACCATCCTAACCGAAGAGTATCTTTGGATCAAAGTCTCCTTCATCTTTCCAATCGATGTAGCTGAAGCCAATAGCACGGCAAATTTCGGGGTCGTGACGTTTTAATGTTTGGATGTAAAAAGGAAAAAGGTTACGATGGAGGTCCGTTTTGAATGACCACAGGTTGCTCAGGTAATACATCTAATCGTTTTTAGCGCGTCTTTATTTGTGGAAGATGCAATTGAACAAGAAAAATAAAAGAATCATCGGGCAAAAAAGCGCAATATAATATAAATTATCTGCGTTATAGTCAGACAGGGGCCGAAAGCCAAGCATCTGTGAAGATTATAGCAGTGCACATAAAATTTCTATTGTATTTATATCACTCACGGTGGCAAATGAGTTTTGGTAGCAAGAATATCATAGGTTGCCTCCATCATAAAAACGTATTAAGGCATAGTCAGGACTCTTCACCGCTTTACTGCGGCGGTCGTTAGGGACAAGAATGTCATTTGTGATGTGAGCCGTGACCGACGCAACAGCCTTACGTCTTGTGAGCGATTCTTTCTCGTAGATGTTGCGACAACTACAAATAGCGTGAGATGGGAGACGCTCCTACGTTTCATGAAGATTTCTAATGCGCGAGCAAGAGGGATCTTAAATTCCGAGGTTAGGTATAACGAGCCCGACAGCTAAGAGACATGTCCAATCATATCTTTCGCTTTTTGCTTCATTCCCGGCCCTTCTACGTTACTTTTTTGAATCGCCGGTGGCGTTTGTATTGTATCGAGCTGTTGAGGCTACGCAGGTTATTGAGCTTTCGAATTTTCTGTCTTCTTGCTCCTATTCATCTTCGACGATCTTTACCCTTCGTTTTTGGACTAGCGCCGCTACTACCGCGGCCAACTAGATGCATTGACAACAACATCTGCCCTCTCTGATCTTTTTTCAATGCTTTTCTGTTCCCCGTTTCTCCCAGACGATCCCGACGCATACCCGCTTTCTTCGACTGTGTGTGAAAAAAAGTATGCGCGAATCTCACTATTTACGATAGTCTCCGCGATGGTAAGAATGTAGGGCTGGAAGAAGTATAAAGAAGGTCATGTTGGCGATCATTATGGTAGAGAAAACGCGACAAAGACCAAAGATAGCAACGGCAGTGATGAGGGTGAAAGAGATGCAGGGACCTGGTGCTGGAAAGTGCAGCTAACGCGCAGCCCGTGCCAGTGCAACGACAGAAGTATGGCCAGCGGCAGCATAAGAAAGTTTCGCAGTACATCAGTTACTAACACCCTGTTCTCGTCCTTCGCCCTTCTGTCTGTCTGTCTGTCTGACGCTTTGCTGCCGATGCCTTTTTTTAGCGCTCTCTCATAGTCGATATTTTGTTCCGGGCTCCTCCCGCTTGCCCTCGCATCCTCACTGATTATATCTACTTGAGTCTGTTTACCTACGAGCGATGCGGTATTATATTTTGACATATAAGCCTGAAAGCAGTGAACGCACCGGCAGTAGCACGCAGAATTACGTAGTATGCCGAAGGTAACCGCTTTCTCTAAATTGGTTCTTTCGACTCGGTGGGACGAGACACGTCTGGGTGAACCATCAAACAGATGAGGCACTAGGGAGTCGGGCAACTTCCTCGCTTCACAACAACTTATCCAAAATGTAAACCGCCCGCGAGCTGTCTTGCCCGCCGCTGGTCTGATATGTAAATGCGTGTGTAAACGAAACTGAAATCTAAATCATTGAAACCAATTCGTGTTCCGTCCTGGGGATGCAGCATATGAAAAGGTATTTGGATGTTAGTAGCGTTTATGTGTGTACCACTGCAAATTGTTATAGGGAAATTAACGGTGAAGATCCGTGACGGATCATGGATGACAAAATAACGAAATCGTTTCGGCGCAACTACTCCCCTTAGCATCTAACTAGTTACCATGGTGACGGAATGCGCTGAAGTGAGCATCGGGTCGTACGGCGCATTTTGGGCCTAGTGATTATCAGGCGTATGTAAAGTAACGGCTCGTGTGGCTTACCTGGCCAACTAGGGAAACTAGTTGCGTAGAATAAGGTAGCGTGCATGACAATGGCAAGTTAGCATAATATTTGCCCGTTATAGTCCCTTTCTATTCCAGCAGCAGCGGTAGTCATTTTCATAGATTTTTCTCTTAAATAGAAGAACAGCTGTTTCCCCAAAGACTTTATATATATATATATATCTTGTGTAATAAGTCGATGGGTTTCTAGCTGATAGCGTTCCCGTAGACAACGACGCTTTCAAATCGTTCTTATGTCTGTACGATTTACACTGGAAGCAGCCATCTTCAGCTACAAGTGATTCTTAAAGTTACTTTACGCGCCGCTAGTGGTCAGTTGTAGCACTACCTGTCTTAGATGAAATTTGTCACATTAGTTAGCAGAGGAACTATACTCACTAGGCGATATCATGATCCTAATTCTAATAATTTTTGTGAACAGATTACGGGTGTTTGATTGCAGCTCGTTTTCAAGAAATTTTTTTAATGATAGCAGCCGTTTTAAAGGTATGCTCTCCAGCAATCCGTCAACATGATATTTGCATTACATAAACCAAAGCCAAGAGCGATTATGGCCCTACAGTCGATATGCGCGTAGGAGTATCTTCATATGCTTATTCCACAATAGCGGCTGCTGCGTATGGGGTCGGCTGATGATGCCGTCTCGATAGCGAATACGGCAGTAAATAGATAATCACCGTTTCACACAAACCGACTGCATCGGAAATCGGTAAAGCGGGGCTTTCAAATTTTATATTGATGGGACAATGATGAAGGGGCTTCGTTCTTCACCTGCGTATATTTCTCATTGCCAATATAGAACATGGGTTAAAGAAATTATCTAGGCTCAAGGTCCGATGAAACTCAAAATAAAGCTGTCGGCAGCTGACCCCGATCTATTTTTGATTTGTATGTTAGCTAAAACAAAACACCGGGGAAAACCCGTCGAGGTAAATTGGTCGTGCCGCATCATTCACAACACCGTCACTCGAAGTTAGATACAAATCGTGATTCGTATTGAAGATTCTGAGAATCTTCAGTAGCTTGAGCCTGTCGACAGGTAACGCGTCAAAGTAGTTAATGGACCAGTAAAATTTCGCTTTGATATTTGAAACATATTGTGGTAAGCAATTTGGCTATTAAATGCAAGCGAGAAACAACGGCTGGCTTTTGATTTTTATACCGGTACACTTTTTAATAGCAGTGTTACGTTTATATTATTGAATCATGTTGCTTTACAACAGGAAATAATATCTGTATAGTGCAAGCTGATTCGTTCGACACGCGACTTGCGCACCATTTGTCATGGTTACCGATAGTCTCCCTGTACCGGTAGCCGGCAAGCAAACATTAGATGACCTGGTGGCGGCCTACGACAACAGGCATGTACTGATAAACCTGTACATAAATCTGTAACACATTACACGCACGCTGATTATCTCTAGCATTGACTATCGTATCGATGGCTAGAGCAAGCTCTACTCGATTTAATAGAATCGTTCTTTTTACGGTATGCTTTTCTTACTAACGTAGGACACGTCCCTTTAAAAATGTCCGCTCGTCGAGTAACTCCTATAGGATCATGTAGTATTATTTCTGTCGCAGTAGATGTTCTGATCACAGCAAAAAACAGCGGCCTAGCTTGCTTAAATTAAACGTAACTTTTTATTTTCAAGTCCCTTCAGCATAAATAGATATTTATCATCTAGCACTGAACTGTATTATTTACAAAATTAAAGAAGATCGAGATACCACTTAGATAATAAATATAGGCGAATTTCTACAGAGGAAATTTCACGACAGTGAATCGTTGCTATGATTTCAAAATAACATCATATGGGATCTATAGCTACCCCAAATATGTACTGTTCGCCGTAGGCTGCACACTGAGAACCTGACGATTTAAAGAGGTTCTATGGAAAAACGAGATCGACTAGAAACAATTTATGTATATATATATATATATATATATATAGAACTATTATTCTCTAACTTTGTATTTATATATAGATCCTCGGAGCAGAAACCTATGTCGCTTTACTTGTCGTTATGATAGCGTACCGTTGTGGGTTCATGTTGCGATGCCATCGCCTCTTACAAGAACCCTTACAGACTGTCAATGCTCCTCGGAACTTAAACGGACTCATCTGAATCTTGACATAATGTACACCTGATTGCGGCAAACTTCTTCTGTCCTTTAAGGTCCCGTCGCGAAGCAGAATTTCGGCCACAGCCTTTCCTTAGCGGCCGTACATATGCAGCATACAAATTATGTCCACATTACCATATTTCAGGGGTAGCTGTGGCATCAGGACATTTTGAAGCTGTGCCACGGCCTTGGTCCAGTTTTTCGTGATAATTGTGTCATAGTAACATATGTTATCAGTTATCGCTGGCCTACTGTTCCCGCTCCGTGATCCATATACCTGATTCGTCTTTGGTCAATCGCGGTTGGGTTAAATTTGGTCAGACAGAAACGTTACTTACCACCTCTAGCCATCTAATTTGACTAGCGTGCAGGCGTTGCCTATTGAACACTGCTTATGGTCTGGCGGCGGCGGCGGCGGCGGCGTTGTTCATTGGTGATGTTCCTATTCATTCATCTGCTGACGTTCATTGTCAAATCTACCCCTTCACATTTTTCAGCATTAGAAGCGCATGTTAATGAGCGCGCACTGTTGATTAACAACTTATGCCTGATGATTACTGAATTCGATGTGCCCCCTGAGCTGAACAGGGCTGAATCTTACGTGCATGTGCGCGTGTTGTATGCATGGATGTATATATAAATATATATACACTCTTTGAACGTATAATGTTCAGCTAAGTATTCGTTTGTATCAATTAATTTCCCTATTAAGCTGTATTACTACGCTTTGTGTTTGTTTTTCTGTTCACACACTGGACGTCTGTTCCTGGTCCGAGCCAACGGATTCACTCGCCGAGCGGGCGAAGTCCATTTTAGCGTAATGAAGTAGCCGGCTGCGTTCGTCGTCATTGAGGTACTCCGATGATGAACAGCCGTCGGTTGAGGGCCGTTTCAATAACAGGTGCGACCTCACGACACCGCCTTCCAGCTGCGCCTCTACGCGGACCGCTCGCTCGGCCTCCTTGTCCTTATCGATGCGCTGCTGTTGCAACTGTAACTGCAACTCTTGCTGCTGCGATAAGAGTGGATGCAGCTGCTGCTGGAGGAGCATGTGCTGTTGTTTATCAATGGCGGTGTTGTCTCCAGGTGATTCATCGTCGTCGCTTCGTCCGCGATCGCGCTCCTCGGACGTCACGGATTCGTCGTTGTAGTAGGTGGAACACGTAACCACGCCGTCCTCTACATCAAGATACACCTGCAAGGGTGCCCGATAGCAAAAGTGAGGCGGATAAATGAATGTTTTGTCTAGCAGATTTTGAAATGTCCTCATTGTAGTTACTGTGTCGTGTTTAAACAAGCAATTGACAATTTGTGTTCTGTGTCACCTTTACCAAAAGAGATAAAAGGGATAACTACGCTCATATTTTGAACAATTACAAAAAAAAAAGTATGCCGTAAGTAAATTTTGCGTTTCTTTCTTCTGGGGGCCACCTTTCGAGCGACTGTGCAAACCGTGGATCTTTATCTTCTACATCCAAAGGTGTCGGTCCGTCCCTACATACTATATTGGAGGATCCACTACTTATTATTGTTATATGACTTAAAAACGTAATTTGTTCTATTGCATATAAAAGCAACTGTTTGCCAACGTCAACCGATCTTACTGTTTATGGCTGTGTAGCAACTGCGGGTTAGAATATAACAATAGTGAAAATGAACATTTTTTTAAAAAACTTACTTGACCCATTAAGCTTTCTAGTAAAGTATATGAAAAGAGATATAGCATACACCATATTTGTCTGTTTACCTGCTCACAGCTGCTGTTTGATGGAAAAGTAATTCTAACCATGTGCACGTAGAGATAAATAGACAGAGCCTTTAAAGGCCTTGTTAAAATAGGCCAACCAAGCATTGTCGGTCGAGACGAACCCAAACCGTAGCCTAAGCTTGTACAGCTTCCTCTTTCCGAATAAATGCATAAGCTTAAGTTTCTTTGAATGTTATAAACTATGTCACCATAGCAACCTATCAGAAATGTTTTAGGCATATTTGTGCAGATTTTTAAAGAACGTAAAACCTCATAGTCACAGGAAGATTATGCATGACATGCTTGATTCTCCAACGAAATCAATTTTTGATTATTTTTCCCATATGACTAAATTTTACCCGTTTTCAATCACCCTCAATAAGGCCAGCTGTCATTTAATAAAAAAAAAAAAAAGTTTTCTTTCTTCGTAGAAGAGCTAGGCGGCTATAAAGGATTAAACAATGTTTTCAATGGCCTAAATCCTTTCACTACCATTTCAAAGTTTACTTTTGGTTCTAGAAAAAGCTCATCATGATCGTTTTTCTCCATCTATGGGGTTCTTACCGTCCGCCTTAAGCTTCAGATATTAAAGATCCGCTTAACATTTTTAGGAGGACTAATAGGAAAACTTAATTTCTCTATCATTTTCACTCTAATTTGTATTGGGGCATTAAAAGCGAGGGCGTATTCGGTGTATTACCTATTTGCTTATCGGAAGACCGTGTTTGCGTTGAGGGAAGTGCAGCCTTATTGCGACAGACAAATAATTATGAAACGTCTTCGACGAAAGCAAATTTGAATAGTTTTCTGAGTAGCCGCAGAAGAATGAGGGAGGAATAAGGCTTCGTTAAAGCTAGATACCTGAACTCCACGTGTCCGATATAAGTAAAGATAATATACAAATATATCGTTTTCGAGTTCGTTTCTATACAATTGCTTGGCGACTCGTAGTCCGGTTGCTGCATTGGAACGCCTTAGTCTTTTTATTTAAAGCTCAAGCTGGTACTATCGTGATACCTGCATTCTGCGTGTTTGCACGAGCTGTACGTAGTAAAATTAAAATGCCGATGATAAAATAAGCAGATACTGACTGTTGTATCCTGGAGCAGACGATCGAATTTCTGGGCGAGCACTTTGAAGGATGGTCGCTCGTTCGGATCAGTTTTCCAACAGTCTCTCATTAGGCCGTACCTGCAGGTCAAATGTGAATGTGTTTTGAAAAGAAGTAGCGGCGTGAGTTAAAAGCTGATGCAGATACGAAGTGATAAAACCTAATTAGACACTAACTCAATTGAGATGCTACCATTGTCTACAACAAGAAAAGATCATTAGGATACTTGCAATTGACTCGAGCAATGCTTGGGCTGAAACATTCGGTAGCCTTCTTTCAGAAGTTGACAAAGGAGTTCCCCGTTGATACCGGGATAGGGCGTAGCGCCCAGAGTGACGATTTCCCACAGCACAACACCGAAAGACCATCTGTCATAATATTCAAGAACAAATACATTAAATAGAAAAACATTAACAAAATCCACCAAAATAAACCCGTGTTTCGTAGCTTCTTCCTGCCTAAAGTTATTATTTTTATAAAAAATCGTTGAAATTATAGAAACAACAGTTTTCCGACTCGATCGTGCTGTGATTGTGCCAGATACACAGTTTGGCATTAAGACACGTTGCTCGCAATTTTCATTAATTATTATTATTATTATAATTATTAATTAATTGATTAATCATTAAAATGCTTTGAGATGCATTGAGGAAAGGTTGCAAGCATTCCTGATTGTCTAGAATCGCTTGGCGAAACACAGAGACGGATGGGGTCCAACGCAATCATAATAGAAGTGGTACGTGCGTCTAAAATCACCGTAATATGCACCATCTCGTACTTTATTTTATTTTTATTTAGAATTTAGAAACAGGAATTCTTGTTGCATACATTTTATAGTATTTAACAGAAGAAACGGGGTATCGTAAGCCGAGGTAAGTATATTGTACCTTAGGCTTTAGACGTCCCTACATAAAAGGGTGGTCCCCATTATGCCATATTATATGTATATAAGCTCTGTATGGGCACGGCGTAGTACTAATAACAAGCCCTCACGCTTCCATATATAATACTGTGCGTGTGCTATAAGTTACGAGCTAAACAAAACAACAGCGGCAGCAACAGTAGCGGGGTGGTCGCCGATTCATATTACCATCTCATACGTACACTGTATGTATGGCAAGACTGGAGGACTCATCAAAATCAGAAAAATTCACAACCCCATAAAAGTCATTGTCAAGAACTGTTGTTTCTGCCGCTGCCCCCACTATTGTTTTTGATATCGGCTGTCATAACAGTGAGGATGCTAGCCGTTGTCGCTGCCCCCGTTGGAGGTTGCGGTCCATGTATGACAGAATAGCAACGTCCCATTCTGATGAAACTCCACCCAGAATCCCGTTACACAAAATTACTATCATACAGAGAGAGAAACTTTCACGTAGGCCATGGTCTATATACGGATACGATGTATATTGGTAAACCGAAAACAACACACATTCACCTATCGTGTGAGAAAAATCGCAGAAAAGACAAAAGTCAGGAGAGAGGCAAACTTCAAATAACACGTATTAGCCGGTTACACGCACATAACCATAGTGGAGATTCAAATTGGTAACATCATTCTTAGGTTTAGTTCATCCAATGGATTTACTTGTTACGTGTATAGGAAGGACAACCTGACAAAGCATAGCAGACGTTTTCTAGCATAACTTGTCTGTCTAAATTTTCATTTTCTGACAGTAGTGAAATTCAGATCAAGTGAAACCCACTGTTTCTAATTTATTGGAGGCATCTGTGCATATTTAAGGTAAATACGGTTCACACATTGTCGACATTTCTAACCTTTTAAAAAAGCAAAAAAAATACATACATCTTTAACATGCCCGCATAACTTAACCGTAATGTTTTCAAACAGTAGTCTCCTCTAGTCAAACAAACATTTTCGACGTTCCCGTGTAATGTGGGTCGAAAATTCATAACTAACTTAGCCTAAGCTGGAAACTAAACCTCAAGTTCCCTCGGGGCAATTCATATTGATATGGTCGACATTATGCTATCTATACGAAGAGCCGTAAAAAGCCGTCGATTACCTGGTAAGTACTGCAATGGGTCATCGTTCTAATTTATCGCGCCGATGTGCGACTTGTGTGTTTTCTTATACTGAGAATATTATACACATTTTGCAAGTATTTGAAAAAAATAAATTCTATTCGTCCTATAAATGTGTCGACTGTAAGCATTTAGGCCACTAAAATGCCTTTCTTCAAAAAGGACGAAATGAACCACAGATCTTATTGAATTTTATAAGGTATATGAGCTCGAGGCTGCCGAAAAGCTGGAGGCATTTAAAGGTGAGCTGCTTACGCCTTACACATCTCCAAAGAAAATTATTTGTTAAAAACATGTCTTATAGTAAGCTCTATTCGATACATACTGCCAAATAAAGTTACGGATATAGACAAACAGTTGTGTATGCTTTTTTGTTATTACAAATGATTATCACCTATAAATACACTCAGTCAATCATCCTCGTTTACGTTGAAAGTCTGCTGGTGTCACACGCTTATACTGTTTGTTTGCTTGTGTATATGGTACTCCCTACAAGCTGAAACTTCTAAGCTTATCAGCTTTTGGTTGTACCTTAATTCGGTTAATGGCATGGCCTAGAAGTCGCGCTACATTTAAATGACTAAGGTGCATATACTCGTTAACATCGAAAGTGTGCCAGCAGCAACAAACTCATAGAGTTTGCTATCTTGTGAGGATTTACATTAGAAAGTCCTTAAGTTTGTCGATTTTGTTTGCCTACCGGCAAATACTCATTGCTGATTTAGTTTCCTGCCTGAAGGCTCTGAAGACACGCTTACTTATTATTGGCAATTAAAGTACGTGCTACACGTTAAGGAATAGTTATTTGCTTTCTTATAACTTTTTATAACTTATAACTTTACGATAAGGATAATCATCGATTTGAGAAAGTATGCTTGGTAGGTCATATTTAAGGAAGCTACTGATCCTCAAACGAATGTACGATTAAAACTGAGACCTACCTATAGCGGGCTCGAGTAGCACTAATATTGAAACAGAATATACTATACAGACATTAAACATGAGAAAAGACTATTTCGCCCACTCAGTCGCTAAGGGACGGAGCATCTACCTAAAAGTACACCTTTTCAACTTCAGAACTGAACTTTAAAAAGGCTTAAAATCCACTGATTTACATCACAATAACAAGAATACGTTCTTACTGCCAGGCTAGGGGTTCGGTTGAATGCTAAAATCCTTAACATCCACTTACACGTCGCTCTTGGTCGTGTAAATTTGATCCTCGAGCGACTCGAGGGCCATCCACTTGACAGGAACCTTTTGTCTGCTGCGCTTCAAGTACGTATCGCCTTCATACACATCCCGCGAGAGTCCGAAGTCCGAAATCTTGATCACATTGTCTGTTAGAAAGAGGTGACCGACGACAGCGAGAAAATTGGGCGGCGGGACCAATCGAGAGGTTGGGCGGTGGAAGCAGCGGAGGCGAGTAAAGCGTGTCAGGAAGAAAGAAGACGAAAGCACATCGTAATATCTCGACGCGTGTGTGGGCCGATCTTATCTGTGTACAAATTTCAATAAATGGATCTCGAAACCCAACCGACGATGCCGGCGTCATCTCTCTTGGCCATTTTACCTAACATAAATACTACAACATAATTTGAATTTATTTCGAATAGGCCGTTGGTGGCGTGCCTGAGTCCCAAGGGTACAAACCCCGTGCTAGCTAACTATATCGCACCAGATAGGATCACGTCAGAAGTGGGAGTCGGACACGATGACTTTGATGACGATACTTGTACTATACTCCAATCTGCTCCGATTGCGGGACCTTATTTGTCACTATGTTGATGGTCATATTTATAGATTCTGCGCCCTGACCTACGCCTAGGCCTTTCGCTGCCCTATGTAAGAAGAGAAAAGGCTAGATCATAAAGAAGTCTCGAAGAAAGGAAGAGGGGTTCGGTCGTTTCGTAGGATCATATGCAATAGCATATTTCTCATATCTTAGGCCAAATGACCTGCTCTAAGGTGGAAAGTGTCCAGCCTCGACTGTGGACTCCACTTTTCTGTGGATATCTTTTCGCTAGATGCAACCCGTAGTTACTGAACAACAAGGTAAGGCTACAACAGGATGAAGGTATTGGAAAAAAAACGTGAGGCGCAGAGGCGAGCTAAGTATAGACCGCGCCAGTTGAACATGATTTAACAACTAGAGTAATACTGCCCATTATAATAGAGTAGCAAGGAACGAGGAAAGTACGAAAGTCTATGAAATAGCCTAGACGTACGTTTCTATTATTGCGTACGTCAGTTTCTTTTTTATAAAAACTTTGCAGCAATTATGAATCCCTATTCGTGTCGCGCAGATAAAGATGGCACTTTTATTTGAAACCGCTAAGCGATTTTAAAAAAATTCGTACTTTAATCAATGTATGTAGACGGCTGTACGCGTAAAGTTCTCTTTAGGTATTATAATAATATGTAACGGTTTTAATACCCAGCCAAAAATCTGTTCATCTAAATGGCTACCTTATTTATAAATAACTACATAGTGACTATTAACTGACCTCTGGCGACGAGGATGTTTCGTGTCGCGAGGTCCCTGTGGATTACTTTCATGTCTGACAGGTAGCCCATACCCCGAGCAATTTGCCACATAAACGAAATGAGCTGCTGCGTCGCCGGCAACTGAGTTCGAGGATCTTCCCCTAAATAGGTAGGATTCTGTACTGCGCGCAGATCTTCTATCGACGAGATGTTTCGGCACCGTCGAAGATACGACCGCAGAGAGCCGAGTTCGCAATATTCTACTATAACGTACAGCGGTCCATCTAAGTGAAACCAAAAAGAGGTAAAAAACAAAACACGAATTGTTGATTTACAAAATTATTATAGCGTGTTTACGTATTCGTATGTTGTGTTCACCGCTGCTTTCTATCAAGAGATGTATTGTTTTCAGGGGAATACTCACGAATCAGGTTCAAGCCAGTTGAAATAGTTATTATCTTCAAATGTTAAACAATTATGTCCCGCTAGCAATGGCATATGCTCTATAAACTAAGACAGCCCTGATGTGAATAAAATTTACAGGATTTCAAATCTTTTTTTAACACATTCAAAGTCCCTTTTACACGAACCTTTTTTCATTCATTCTGCTAACTTTTCATAAACTCTGCGCCCGCGAGCAGAGGTAAGGCACAAGGTGAAATCCTTCATTCATTAACACAACGCCTCACGATGTGAGCTGTGTGATCGAAAATTACCGTTCTATTTTTAGCACAAATGGCATATGAAAATATATCGTGCTACACTCTCCGATCCAGGTGCAAGACTATAAATTATCATTTTAAGTTTTCCTTTTAAAAACTCTACATCGTAGGTTATTCAATTGGCGATTTTTGTACACCGTTTCGCCTCAACGTGATGATCAAAGCGAAGTCGGAATTATTTCATTTTAAACGGCTACGGCATTGTGTCCAGCCGGCACCCAAACTGCTGTCGAGAGTGAAAATGTAAGTAATTTCTGTTAATTTAGAACCCTATAAGCTGATTTTAGAAGATCTAAGATTAAAAGCAGTATGTATTCCATCACGAATGCTTCGACCGAAAACCTATGATAGACTTAAGTGTAAACTGCATTAAAGAAATGAAATGATGCAATTCTGATGACGCACACAAACAATATCTGATCTTCTAACTTACTCTTCAGCGTAGATAAAAGTTGAGCCTAAGAATATCTTCAACAGCTTTAAAGGAAGCACGGATTGCATATAACACTTAGCATACTCGTTCAAAAGTACAAAAATGCCCAGCTTTGAAGTTATAGAAAAATCTTTTGGTAGCCAGTTGTCCATGGCTACACGTTTCCTAAGTGAGCACCCTTACATTTACTCAATGACTACTAAGAACTTCTGCTTATCTTCACGCGGCAATCTAAAGTATTTACATACTTTTTGTTTTTACAAACTTCTAGTAGCAAACTGAGATAAAAAGAAATAAATGAATATATAAAAACGAGTATTTCACATATTGACGTGATTGTAGTTCAGGGGCTTCGGCAAAATATTTGATGTACCGATGAGGATATCTGTGAAGTGCTACAATGCCCTCGATACTTGTGCAGTTCTCTATGTTATTACATAATCTTTCTCAGTTCTAGCACTTTCTTGTTTCTTACGCAGCGCAGTGTTTTGCAGGCTTACCTCGGCTAGTGCAAGCACCGAGAAGTTTGATAACGTTTACATGATCAACTTCCTTGAGGGTCTGCAACTCTTGTAGGAGATCCTGCGCATCCTGGGTAGATGCGTTATCCTTGAGCATCTTAACGGCTACCGTCGAGTAGCCGTCACGACCGGCAATGCTCCACGCTTGTGCACGCACCACCTTGCCAAATTCGCCTTCACCTAACAAGTTCTCGAAGAGAAGGTTGTCACGGCAGACCTCCCAGCGTACATCTACGCCAGTCATCTGTTACGGAGCCGGGGTGTTACAAATATGAAGCGCTAGGTTAGGTAAAGCGACGCTAAAGGCAAACTAAAATGAAGCAAGTAATAATTACAGTTATGTTGAATGAATTGAGTTAACCCGTAAATGGTGATGAATAGAGCTGGCCAGCAGAACCTAAAAAACACCGCCTTTGTTGAAATCTTGCTAAAGTAAGCAACCGTAGTAGCCACACATGATGCAATTAGTGATTCGAACGAAGTTATATTGTTAGTATGTATTTTATCTATAGTCATTTGATGCACACACATAGGCATGTAACTTAGCATAGAATAGCGTATGCTGGACCTGAACTAAGAGCCTCGGGCTCGATTTTTTCTTAATAGAAACCAATTTGCCTAGTCAAAAATTACGTTTAATTCACAAGGGTAGCTTGTGTGAGCACTGCATGGAAAACACCATCCTGTACAGAGTCGCCACGAAATCGTGTATTCTATTGTGTAATGTGTGCGATACCAAAAAAGATGTTGAACGTTCCAACTATCTAGAAGAGTTTCGAAACAGAAGCTTCTCCATCCTAATCCATACAGCGGCGCAACGCAAATTACTTCAATAGAAATTTAAGGAAAGCTGGCTTGAACTACTCTACCAAATGGAGACTCTTAGGAAGATGCTAGTATCCATGTAACAGATGGAACGGCTCTTCAGGAAAAGGTCAAGTTATTACAGGACCCGCAAATGCCCGCGATATTTAAAACGTTTGTTCCTGCTATTAGATTGTGGAAGTCAGCGCGGACCATAAATTTAATCGATTTTTTCATTTGGAAAAGATGTTCGCGTTCAAAGAAAATTTAAACACAGGTTTGTATTAGAGCTATATATATATATATATATATATATATATATATATATATATATACCCATGTCGAGCTTGCGCGTTAAATATTTGTTTAAATAACTTACCAGTGTAGCTAATGGTAATTATGTACTGATTCATAAGTGCCATCATCTTCGTGTGAACCGCGTATAGCAGTGAATGTTAACCTTGTGATTGGTATAGCATTGATTTCTTTAATTCTATATATCTTTCTCAGTTATTGCTTATTAAATGCTTTACTCTAACCATGAAATGAATGGTTTTGCCCTGCGTATGTAAGATAGAAGCAGTAAAATAAAAAAGTCTATAGTGCATGAATCTTTGAAGTCTCTCAATCAAAAGCAGCATTTTCATCATTTCAATGAATCAAACAGGGTAGGGGAAGCAAATTCGGCTATGAAAACATCGCGCTATTACCTCTCAATTAGAAATTCATTCGAACTAAAATTTGTCAATTTTCAAAATTTGTCTATTGTAATATTGAGGATTCCTTGTTTGCGATAATCTGTAATTTTAAAATTCTATTAATGTATTTCTGTTGGGCACCTTATTTTCTTCTCCTTCAAGCAGAGAACGATTAAATTAAATGGCTGTAACCACTCAACCAGTTAGACACACAGGTTTTGATGCAGTGACAGGTGGAGGCGCTTAAGCATGCTTGAAATAGGTCACTTAGATTAACCGAAAAATTTCAAGCCGTAATATGTTGAAGATCTATGAGATCTCAAGCACGCGCTTGATATGGGTATGAAGAGTAATCGCAGTTCTTTGATTTCCAGAATTAAGCTGCAACGGAACGGACCTACGGACCTGACCCCATTGCTATTTGTTACGTTCAAACAGCACTCGTGTCGTAAAATCCACCGCTCATGAATCAACTCCCATGCACTGACACCTGTTGTGATTATTTGCTGGGTCTAAACCTATAACTAAGCGCTCATAACGCTATTCCATTCTCCATGTAAAAAGTCTCTTGTTGACATTTGTCTACGACTGAGCCCTGTACGACTTCGTTCTAATAATTCATTTATGGTTCCACTTTATTGTTGCTGGTATAGCGCATAGATAGCAGAATTAAAGTACTGTTTTTACTATTTCTCCTAAGCTTTTATTTATAGCGGGTATTTCAAATGCGGTTCGCGCAACAACGACGGTAATGAGATATCCGCCAATTCGGACTAAAATTTGCAGGCTGCTCCAGGGCGCTATAGAATGTAGGCCGTATTGGGTTACGGTCCCCCCAATTGAACGACAAACAAGCTAGGTGATGAGCGGAGCACTAAGCATTCGTGTAACGTCCGTATGCTGAATGCCCCAAGCAGCGTCGCTGTTGGTGCGCCAAGATAGGTAGCGTGTGAGATCGTTAGGCGACATTGGCGTGGCCGCTAAATTAGGTTTCGTAATTAAAGTAACTTAATGGAATGTACATAACCCTATAGAGGAAGTTACACTCTATCGTTTGGACTACTACTAGGAAAGATATTATCTTAGGCCAAGGCTAGAAACCGACGTTCATAATGCCTGTACAGTTCTATGTATTGTCTAATGAAACGTTATTAGATCCATTCAATTTAAGCAATAAGCTGGTGTCTATCGCTACCCTCATGGCGGCAGGTAACTTTCCGTTACGGTACACGACTAGGAAGGAAAATACTCGAGTAAGTGGCGTTTTTACATCTATCTTGTCGTAAAGACGGGACTAAGTTAAACGTTTGAGTAAAGTTTATCGATTCCTGTAGCATCTTACGACAAATTAGATTGTCTCGTGGATTCCGCTTGTTTACGCATATATACCAGCTAGCGACAAGCATCCTGCTAGCGCCGGCGAGCTTCGTAAGGTCAGAGTTGAGCCGATCGACAAATCAAGTTATGTCGGACGCAGAACACGAGACCATGCTCTGTGGTGGTATTTCGATTAAAGGTTGTGTTGCTTCTTGTCAAGGTAACTACTGGGGCAGAAATGCCACAACAGCTGCAGGACCGCAACTGACTGGGCTGGACACGTCCCATGCTATCAACACTAATGTTGACCCGATGTGACACGTCCAGCATAAGATACGCTTTGAGGTCATTTTACGAGGAGAGTAAATGAGGCAAGTGCGCAAACGACACAACGTGAGCGTGCTAGCGTTCGCGTCGAAAATCGGATTTACCGAACGTCTTGTAATTACTCGTAGACGCTTGGCTATATATACTGAACTGCACATTTAAAGGCGGATCTTCAAAGAAGACAGAGCGTCGGAAACGAAAACGCGAATACTTCTTAGCTCGGCAGTTGCTGCACAAAATAAGTGAAACCTTTCCTTTGGTATCTAAGTTTTTAGAATTTTAACTGCTCTGTAATGTATATTTTATAAATATAGGTTAATAAAAATGCTTCATTTCGTTGAACCACCGACGTACGTATCACGGAGTAGGATTATACATCCAATTTATCAGCAGAATACACACTTGAAGATCCAGTACTTATGTTTCGAGGACTCTATCAATATTTTCATTGTATATCCTCCATTTTGTGACGACCGAAGGCTCTTCTATACGTATGATTGTTACTTGACAAAAGTAGCCTAGTTCCGTGAGAGATGTACTTATTTCATAAAGCACCGGATCGTTTATCGCGAAAAGGTGCGAAAATTCTAATCAGTGATGTATCTCTAAACGTTTAACCTGTATGTCATTCGCATCGAGTCCTCGTCTCACTGACTATGATGTCTTAAGTAAGCGACCAAAATATAAAAGTCTGTCTTATTTGGGACTTTGGCAGTTTAGTACATTTTAAAAAAAAGTGTCACAACTATGAACTTTTTGGTTGATATATTGTCTTAACGCCAGTCTCATTAGCTGCGTAATAGCTGGTATCAACGTCTCTTACGCCCCGCGGTAACGGTTATATTGAAGTTTCTCCATTTCCAGTTACTCTTTAACAATTTGCCCCTTATCCTATCTATAGTGAAGACTGTTTCATACTCGCCTATGATGATGATGAGTCTTCTGATTTGTACCACATTTTACTGTGAAATGTTTTATGCATACGTGAATGTGTTTCACACATAGGCATATAGCGCGCTATTTCTTAAGTAATTTAATAATCTCTACTGAGTATCACTACGTCTGATTAAACCGGCATAACTACTTACCAACGAGGTGCACGCACCTCTAGCACTAATTACCTCTAGCATTGTAAACAGTTAACCTATACTATCTTGCTCATTCCGAGGCCTTCGTTGTATGATACTTTCAAGCGCGACTGCCTCTGGAGCTTTTGTCTCTCTATTATGTTTTCATTAAGTTTGCTCGACTATGTGTGAAAGGTTGTGATTAACGGGCTATGCGTTTAGATCAAATACGAGCACCCTTCTTGTTTCACGCATGTCTATGACAGTGACGGTATGCGTGTCCTTACTGTGAAGACGGTGCTCAAATTAAGCCTATGATGCTGTTCAGCGAACCTGAATTCAATGTTATATCAACTGGTGATTCGGCCTAATTTCATATAGGCACTGGATCTTAAACAACATAATTCCACACTTAGAATGCAACGTACCCGGTTTACACCGGCATTTGTTTTTTTTGTCGTACTTGCAGCTTGTACTGTAGCAGGGCGAACTTTGCGATTATTTTCCGCAAATGTTATCATTATCGTAGCGTTTTTTGTTGTTTTTTTTTTTTTTTGAAAAATAGCTGTACTCAGTTATTGTCGTTCTAATGAAGGAAAAGTGAGATGATAAGCACTTGTAGGTAGTGCAGATGATAGTCGATAATTATAATCCGCGAATGCGACTCTATTAAAAGCTAATAGTGCCGAAAAATACCTCGTTCTCTTCCTCTTTGTATCATATAAAGCTGCATACAAAACTATATCTGTTAGGTAAGCGGAAAGCTTGAGTAAAGCCGTCAAGGTAGCAGACAAAGTGAGCAAAGGTCAGCTCGACACATTTCCATGTACGTACTTTATTGATACTTTAAAGCAAAAATAACTGATGACTCTTTTGTGAGGAGAACAATGTTCTTTTCGGTAGTTTGCTGTCGTGCTGTTCCCCATTCACTGGGCTCCACCATCCCCCACATTACGCAGGTGCGTTAAACGCTGTTTACGTAAATAATAAGCTCCGCAGAAGCCCTATCACCAGTACAAATATCATGCTCTTTTTGATCAATACAACGTGGAAATGACAAAAAGGTCCGTGAGGATGCAGCATGCCTGCCAATCGATATACGATACTGTTGTAGTAATTCTATCGAAATTGATGATCCTAGAGATAAGCTTGAAGAGAATTGATTGTGATTCTTAAAACCATATTCTCCCTACACGATTCACAACCAATACCTATGACTTCCAGTACAAAAATCCATAGTGCACACCAGGTTCCTCTGTCGCAGCTCGAGAAAATTACTGCCTTGTAGAATCTGCTTTAGAGTTGGCTGTTACAGTGGAGTAGAATAGAAAATGCCTACATACTCGTTGTACGTAGAGTTCTCTAAAACGCTAAATCACGGTAAGATACTGTTAGATTCCACAAAATGTTTTGACAGAACTATCGCCAAATGAAATCCAAAAACAAACGAAAATATTTATGTTTATATGAGAATCGGGACTGAGTCACGAAATGTATGTGCGTTTAAAACGTACATATCTAACAGAAGGCTCAGTCATGCAATGCTTTTTACACACAGTTAGAAAAATGTCACTTTTATTGAGTAAATGTTTTTTGGTGTCGCGAAAAATGTTAATATTTTTTTGCTTATTGTGGTAATTGCAAATATAGTATGGTCTGTTATTCGACCGTCCGGTGCCAGCGGTTCCTCATCATCGCCATTGTTATCATGAGCATCAGCGATTCGTCCAGCGGCCTGGAAACGTTTTCCATAAATGATAATGTCTCAAAAGGCATTTTTTTCTCACATACGTGACTAGCTCGAAACGGTTCTTGGCACTGCTCAAACATATGCTAACCGATATCTGTGAAAACACTCAACAAGCGACCCAGTAAATAGCCTTACTGAAACCTATCTTAAGCGGCAAACTCTCACAATCGGTTCACACTGGAACTTTTTTTTCTCTATGAGTTTACAAGAAGTCTTGCTTAACTGACCTATAGTCTGGTCAGAATTGACGTTCCGTATCGACGGAGCTGTTGATAGTCGGTAGACTACATAACGTAGTTTATTTAACATAGCTACATCCTCAAGGGTTTCGCCACAACGCATACACCTAACCGATGACTGGTTGGGTATGTGATATGACTTTCTCTGTCTACCTCATCGAAGAAGCTGAGCTCGTTATCGTTGTAGGCATACAGACAGTAGCTATAGCTATTGTCACATGAGGGGTAGCAATAGCATTCATATCCATAAATTGCACCCCATTAGTGTCGAACTGGTTTGGTCAGACCATACATTTTGAGTTAATCAACAAAGCATATTTGTGTCCACAATATTTTGAATCTCCAGGCAGCCCCCGAGCACAATAAATGCATAAAATAAGCCCATTGTGGATATGCTGCGTCCTTAATCAAGCTGAACTTTTTCATTTGTAAATATATTTACTTACATATTTTAAACATTAATTGTACGCGGCTCATGACAGTTGCACAGAGACGACTGGTAAACTCATGTTCAAGTTGCCTATTGGAAACTTAATGTACCTTGTTAAAAGTTTAACTGTATCACATTTGCTTGAACCGCACATCTTGGTGCGGTATAATTTAGAATGCCGTTGAGATGCTCGCATTAATATGACGTAGCAGTTTAACATAGAGTGCCAACGATATATCGTCATTACCCGCTTATGTATTGCGGAAAACAAGTGAGTCTCCATTAAATGTCTATATATATAACGGATACGTACGGCTAGAAGCTTTACATCGGGACCTTCAAAAACAGCGGACGATTCCGGATCGTAGACAGAGGGTATATCCGGTGTAGCTGGAGTGTCATGCTTCAACGACGGATCTTTCTGAGGACCACCTATGCTGGACCGGCGTAACGTAATAAAGATGGCGACCACTGAGAAGACAAGCAGCATGCCTCCGAGTCCAACGACCTTTAATAGATTAGCACAACCCTGTTTGCCCCGCATAATTGGGACAACAGACAAAACAATCAAGTAATTGTTGTATTATATTTAATAAACGTATTCCATTTTATAATATTCATTTGTACACTTTGTAGAAAAAATATCTTGTTCGAACAACGGCATTTCCGCATAAATGCCTATTTGCTTATTATCGCGGCTAGGTTTTTTGCACTTTTTCCGTTTCTTTGCAAACCATTTTATCGTCTTGATAATAGAAAGGTTAAAGGATTTATCGAGTGAGAACAGCGCTAATAGTTGCATCACTTAGGTAACGCCAGCTTGACGAGCGGATGATATTCGTGTCTCTGATATGATAAGATGAAACTATTCAACTTTCAAGTTTTAAGGTCTATTGTCAATTTATAGTAATGAAAAGAAAGGCTTTCTATGTTTACTAGCGATTTATTAAGAACTATTCCGCTTCGATATCTGTAATTACAACGTAACGAGAATAAGGAGGGGGCAATTTGATAATGATTATTTCTGTATTATCTTAACGAGTCGCCTCTTAGAGCTTTGAGTTTTTGCTTGTCCAGGTGCAATGGCGACAATTTGGCAAGTTCATCCATTGTCTTATAGACTGCCTGTTATACTTATCGGCCCCCATCACTTGTTATCCACGCCCAATAGTTATGTGTATATCAACTGCATCGATGCTATTATGTCCGTCGTGGTACGATGGGTGGATAGAGCATACATCGAATGTGTCGCACGGAAGCTCGTACCGCGGTGGCATTTAGTCGAGCCAATAGACTCCAACTGGTAAATGGAAACTAGCATTGAGTTAAACGGGACAAGCTATCGTTCGCCATATATTCGTTCGAGTGCAATAGAATCTTGCTAATCTGCATGGCTAACTATTTATCTTAGTTATTTGTACAAAGAAAACGTCTGTGATACTAAACCATTCGCGCACTCGACCGTCCTCTTCGCACACCCAAAACTCCAACGTTGGAGCAGACAGAGCTTCTGGTGAGGATCGTTGAATTGAACTTGGTTTAGCTAATGCCAAAAAGAAGTACAAATAAGAAACTCCCATGGTCGGCCATTTCAGCCATATTCAATGTGGGTGGCAGGACATGCTCCGTCCACACTGTCCCGCCCCCATGGGAATCGTTTCGACCAGGGTCTGAGTTGGATACTATTCGACGTCGTTTGTTATCAAAGTCCTACCTGTTCTCTTCGAAAACAAACGGAAGGGGGGCAAAAAGACAACCGCTTAGCCCCAAACCCCGCAACTGTTCTCCAAACACTTCGTGTTTACTGGCCGTTTGGACGCATGTGGCTTTTGTCTGCGGCTGTTCCGGTCGTCTGGCTTGTTGCGATTTCGATGTAGGCCAGCTGTAAGTGCCTCCATGTTAATGGTGTTCGGTCTTACACGTTCTCCTACTAGCAGCATATCGCTATCAAGATCTGAACACTTATCGAACCGCTTTTGCCAGCTCACAAAGTTAACGTCAATGAGACCACCTCAGTAACCTTTAGGTAGGTGTCCTGAACCTACTGAACTAGACACGTTTGGCTCGTTCAAGTAAAATGTCAAAATATATTGCTAGCTATACTATTGCATGCACATTTTTCCAAGAAACGCTGACTGCTATATTTTTTTTCGCACGTTGAACACTCAGTGAAAACTAGATGACAGATTCACCTTCGGTCCACAAAGACGCGCATTGCTGCCTACGGACAACTTTGATTGCTCGTTGGCTCTTCGTGCGCTGCGTGCCGTTTCAACTTTATTCTCGCTTTGGAACGTGTCACACGTGCACTGGTTTGTGGTAGCGCACCAACATTTTTCACTGGCGTCAGCAGGGATACCACGAACCGGATGGCTGGCCTGTCTAGCGATCAATCCTACATTGTCTGCAACATAATGGTGGATTAAAACTTATTGACCCTCGAAACAGAAGCAAACTTTGACGCCGGTTAAGGGTCTACGGGCGAAAACTCCATAAGAAGCCGTCGTGTTGTTCACATCTGATATGCGTTTTTCTACCGGCAACAGGAAGCCACTAAGGTATTAGATGCAGGGAGATTGTTCTGACAATGCATGTAGGAAAGCAAGAACGTCTCGTAGCATCCGGTACAATAAAAGTCGAGAAAATTAAATGAATGCTGGTGGTGAACCCGTAAAGAGTACCTATCTATTAGAATTTTAGCTATATAATAAATGATAGTGGTGCATCTGTTGCTGGTCGTGCTTCAGTCAAATACCGTGGTATACCTGTGGTCACCAGGTTCAAGGAACATCACACAATGTTCAGATCACGTGAAAGAGGTACGGGAACCCACAATTAAGTGCTTTACTAAGCTACGAAACCCATGGCTAACATATATGCAATTGGTACGTTTCCTTACAGTGCGCGCGTTAGGCCCCGTAACCCGAATTTGATATTTGAATTCAACTTACCAGAACAGTCCTGAGGACATAAATAACGAACTTGCTCTTCCAGTTCGTCACAGTATTGATCTGGACAATGCTCCAGGTCCGGCGAGCACGATAAGTACGATACGTTTACGTGGCGCTTCTCAATTCCATAATAAGTCGTCTCACCTTGGCCCCAGTTGCAATGCCCCCCTAAGGCCCCATATCCGCAAATGCTGTTGCACTCTCGCTCACTGTCATAAGTACTGCATTGTACATTAGTAAAACCTGCAAATCATTAGATCGCTTTGAATAACTTGGTGATCGCAACAAACTTTAGATTGGAAATTGCTTTAATGTTCTCCTAGTAGGAAATTGCATTTACAGTTCTCATTACTGCGGTGCAATGTTTGTATGTAGATCGAATGTGGAAAACAATCTTGATACTTTACTCATT
>NW_019213981.1:0-55253 GCF_002532875.2 Varroa jacobsoni | reverse complement strand
TTTCGACGACAACGATTACACGACCGGGCAGCATGTTACACAGAAAATATCTACTTTCCACGATCTTGTGCAATTTCCAATATTGAGGTGCCCTGTAAGGTACTGAATCTTGGCTGATCTCGGCCACACTGAAGGCCTTATTCGAAAGAAAAAAAGAAGGTTATATTACTTTTCATAAAATGTAGGTTTTTGACCGAGAAACTAACACTTGAGATATCGAAATTTCCATTTCGAGCCTTCTCGAGAATTGTAGCACTCAAGGCGTAATCATATTCTCTTGGACTCGTAAAGCGTTCCAAAGGGCAATTTCGGTTCAAGAAATTGCGCTAAGCTTCACGATTGGGTTTAATCCAAGTTGTATTATCAAAATACTTACTCTTTATATATTACATACTTGCGTAGATATCTCCGCGCGCTTCTAACCGAATCTTGGGCAGGAAGCAACGTTTTGTGCATGATTTTTTGTACGAAGCGAAATACCTTACTTACAATAGTTTTCCCTAAAACTTTTCAATTATTCTGTATATAGCACTGGTATATGTATTTGGCATGGTTTTTCATAGTCAACGAAAGAGGTTCTTGTACGTAGGTGGAATACGTGGCCATCGCCAGTTAAAATTTCAACATTAGCAATTACGGCATGTAATTATCGTGCTGCGTCTACTGAAGGAATCACCTGTTCAAGGGCTTTAAATTAATCTAGGACTCCATCCCTCAGGAAGACATCCATGTCTCTAGGACTACAGATCTACTGCCGTGCCTTCGAAAGTTTGGACATAATCGTTTTGCCTATCGGACACGCATTATTATTTCACTTAATGTAAAAAATAATTTCTTGGCATTTATTGCAAAGATTGATTTTTTGCAACGTGACCACAAGTGGGCGAGTATCGTTATTTTTTTTAAAAAAGGAGTTGTTCTTAAGAGTAACCATCACAATTTATGTTGCAAAAAGTGTTAGGTTGACAAAGTGTATGAAATTTCTTTCGATTCATTTTTGAAATTCGATGTTTTTTTTATCTAGCTACATTCTCAGAAATATCTAATAACGTCGCAATGACGCCAACTGACAGACCTTCGAACGTTTGCCTAATTGAACTGAATAGGTCGGAAAATAGGCATATTTGGCAGATTTTGACGCTTCATTTTTGTGCATCTTATTTACCCATTTTAAATGTGACCCACTCCATGTTTGCATTTGCTTGACTTTTCACATTTCGCCTGAGTTTGTTCGAAACGTTTTTTAAACTATTAACGCATTTACACATAAACTTGTATACGCCTTTGTTACTAGTTTTCAAATCTATGAAATATGCATTAGAGACAACAACACTTGTGGAGAGATTGACGTATAGTAGGACCCTATAAGAACTCATGGAAAATCCTATTGTGTGTCGCTGGTAATAAAAGAAGTCCTTACGACAACCTTGGATGTAAGACAGAACAAATAAGTCCCGTATACGATTCAGTATGGGTTACATATTTGGGATTTGAGAGGGGATGTCTTGCTGAACAGATTCAACTGACCTCCCGTCGACTCAGCTCGTCAAACTGGGTCTAATTATTGATAATACGAAAATTCTAGAAGGACAGTAGTAGATAACCTTCTTGTATGACAAGATGTTACACGAAAAGTTCGGCAACCCCAAAAATCCTGATATGGCTTAGGTTGAAATTCCTTTACAGAAGCTTCAAAATATATTTATCAATGTACCGCCTCTATGGATGGCGTCCCAATTAGCCGAAAAACGCATATATAGCTGAGTTACCTTGATAGGTGCCGTCTTTTCCCATAATTAGCATTACTTAAATCAAGCCAAAAACGAATTGATTTAGTGCTATCTTATAGATGTCCTTTTGTCGATAAAGGGTCATTTGTTTAACGTGAGAATGCAACAGGATCTTATCGTTCAGCTGTTATAAATACAACTTACCCTTGAATAGATGCTACTTAACCCCGCCGTTAGGTTGGACGTTGATTGTGCTCTGCTCAGGTCAATCCGATGTTCGATCAACGAATGGTTCGTAGCTCTGCCATGAAATTTCCACTAAAATCAGGCGCAATCGCAATGTGTTAAAACATGTACACGCTTAAGATAACCGCCTTCTACATCATGATCTGATGTCACTTTTGTGAGTCTGAATGATTCAGATTGTATCGAAAACCATCATCATACTTGAGGCTATTTGTGAGACGGAACCAGCAGCCGAACAATTGCAAAAGGTTCGATCGAACAATACATTTATCAGGCCTCGAAAGTAATTTTCAGTTTCCTGCCTTTACTATATACTTCGAAAAACATTTCTACAAAAACAATAAAGAAGAAAAAAAAGATTCATTCAACGTTATCTGTGAAACGACCAACCTTTTTCAATACACACTTTGTTAAAACTTGCAAAGTTCTGGTGAGATTTTGGCTGAGCATTACCTTACTCAATCTAGAAAATCCTTGGCTGTTTTTCTTCGTGCCTTTATTTAAAAAGTATTTAAAAGACCTGAGGAAAAATAATGAGAGACATCCTACTTGAAGTCTTCATCTGAAAGTCGTTAGAGCTTGCGTCGTCTCCCACATGGTTGGAAGACTTGCTCAGCAGCCTATGTGCGTCTAATCTAGTGTTTGTAAGAATGTCCACCAATGATACAATTAGGAAGCTTGGGAAAAATACATGCCTTTCGTACACTAGAACTTCGTAATATAGGCCAAAGTTCATGTTTTCTATATAAATTTAAGAAAACATCTAGAGCTAATATACGAATAATATGTATATAGCTTCTAAGGCTGATCAACCGAATTGGTTCCAATTTTATTTTTTGTTTTCTAATAACAAATACAAATTTTTATCTTATTATATATATATATATATATCTTATTATATTTTAGAATTTCTCGAGGTTTGCTAATGGAAGCAATCTCAGATTGGCTACCTGTGGGTTCGTGAAGGCTGGCTATGATAATGGCCATTTGATGTGCGTTCAGTCCATTGTAATAATCATTTACTACTCCACAGGCGACAAATCTAAGGCCTTGGTAGATTTCTATAACACAAGGAAATCTTATGAGCTCACTTTTTTTGGGTAAGTTGTATGATCCGTCGTGGATCTCTCTTCAAGGATGATGCCAAAATTATAATAGACATTAGGATAAAATGATACACCCTTACGGCCATTTACATCTGAAAACACAGTTAATAAAAAGTGTCAATTATTAAGAATACAATCACGATTAATATATAATAGATTATTTAAGTTATGACAGGCGTTAACCTAGAGGGCAAACCTGCTGAGCTGTTTACTATATATCTTGTGGCATTGGGTGTTGTGATATTGAATATTAATGCGGCAAGTATTATGTTGAAATTGTCGTGAGAGTCTGATGTATGTAAACATCAGATGACAGGTTCCACTGTGAAAACACTTCAAAGGCAGTGTTATCGCTAATATCGAGTGCCGGTAAAGGAGACACTGAGCCGGTAAAAGCTTAGCCTATAGTTCGTACGTAAGCTGTTTATCTATGCCCGGTATGTAGGCTTTACACAGCTCCTAGCACAAGCGCAAAAAATACTTATTTCGATATCGACTTGAAGAGACTTTTAGGAAATGTTTCCTAATTGATATTGTTCGTGAGACAAATGCATTTGTGACGTTTATGCTTGAATTCTTGAATATTTGTCAGATTCTATCAGTGTCGGGAAGTATTATACAGGTTTCCTATGTTGGCTTACCATACAGGCGATACTTTTAATATAGTTACGGATCAGTCAGGTGTATTGGGCTTGGACGTAATAATATAAAACGTCAAAAAGATATCTGACGCATGTACGTTCGGGAATAGACATACAAAAACAATATAATAGCGGTGATGAGCGCTATCATATTTGAATCCGCCTACCATAAGCCTTCGGCTGTAGACCTTCTAAGGTTAGGACACAGTAGCTAGCGACGCTTCTGACATGGCTCTGTTTCAGATCCTTTTCTGTCCACTACACTATTAGGGATATTCTGCTAGAGAAACTAGTCAGCGTCTTCTACAGTTTCTGCATATAAAAGTACGATAATACCTAAGGTGTTACTACGGAAACGCTAACTTACCTATGAAGGACAATACACTTCTCTAGTCTTATATATAATACGATGTTGTCTTGTAGAGACTAACAAGATGTGTTGTTATGGTTAGTATTACATTATAATAATAACTGAAACTATGCAGACGTAGATCTTCTAGAAAGAAAAAGGTTCATCCTTGTCCATAAAGAAAGTTATTACGGATGTCCTTATGTATACATACACTTGCGTAACGCCCTAAGCACATGGCGGACTAACTAGATAGCGGTAGGAGGTGAAAGGACTTTGCCAGCCACAAATAAAGGACAAAGCAAAACTCAATTATCCTATTTCAGTAGAAGAACCAGTTGAAGAGACGATATTCGACCGGATCGTGCTTCAGTCCCATCTAAATACTGCGGCAATTGTTAGTGGGTAACGTTTTGTCCTTCGTAATTGAAGGTACCTAACCGTCTTTCACGAACAAGTCGATGTGAAAACGAAGGACATATTCTACTTATTGTTTTCCGGTGAAACGACTCGCCATCGACGTAACAACAATCATAAGAAACAAATCTACGATGATCCACGTTATTCTCTTTTATTTACGATAGTCAAAGATAATTATTTTGTACTAAATAAAAAATACTTCTGCACTTCATTGGTTGGACCCGGCCAAAGAAAAAAGTAAATCCCAATGATTTATCTCACCTATGATAACTCGACGAAATTCGTCGCTATTTGGGAACTCCAATTTGGCTTTTGCTTTAAATATGTTTAAGCTATCATTCACAACTTTAACAGTAAACTTTCCTCTGGGGTCGACATCCAGCACTTGAAGTTGGCACGCAAACTTCTGAAACGGAATCCGTTACATTGAGTTAATTATAGTTGCTCTCGCAAACAAAAAAGAGGCAGAATAATTTAACAGCTGCGAATATCTTGCAAACTTTGTGTTTTTCTAGCTGGAACTCACCCTGCCCTTGTAGCTTATGATATCGCAAAAAGGTTCACTTGGCCGCGTTTCTGTTGGTGTTGACGATTCTATGCCGAACGCAGCAGAGACTAGCATAAGGGTATGATTGAAGACAGGCCCGTTGAGGCTATTTAGTCGGCAGGACATTGTCAATGATTGATGTGTTGGGTCAAAGTCTGACGAGACCGCTGGACGAGTTGTGCGAACGGTATGTGTAGCTTCATCGTAGTACAACAGATCACCTAGGGGAGACGTTGAAATTATGAAACATAATTATTCAGTCATTATCTGATTTCAATGCGACGTAGTACGACATACAGTGTGTTCCGAACTGAGTAAAAAAAAACTGCCGTTTATGCTTTTGTTGATTCTAAAGCGCTTGTTTAACTTGCAATACTAATGATTGACAAGCAACACCATCTGACCCACCATTAGCAAACCTTCTAAGTAAGCGCATCGATCACTATCCTAACGGTAGCCATCTTGAAATGTGGCTAATGATCTTTTTACATCCAACATCAGAAACCCGAAAAAAAAACTGAAAGTTTTTTCTGTCTTTATCGATTTGTTGATTATATGTCACTTTTGGATGAAATTTAAGGACGTCCTCATACGCGTTCATACATGACCGGCATACTTGCCGCAGGTCTACTGATTAGTTAATAGAGAAATTATTCATACACGGCTTTTTGAACCTTTGAAAAAGTACCATTCAGCGGAGAAACGTGTTTTTTTAGAAGCTCAGAGATCACGATATATAGCATATAGTGACACTCGCGCTACTGTAATTTGAGAAAAAAAATACAGACCTGGTAATAACTAATGCTCGCAATGTCCAATATTTGTAATAATAGCGAACGTTTTTTTTAACTAGTTTTATTTATAGGGGTTTTAAATAAATAAGTGCAAATTTTTTGTGTGTTACAATTGTTTACGATTATTTTCTGCATAAAAAAATTTGCATTTATTATATTAGCAGAAGTGCTTACTAAAGATATCTTTCGTTGAAAGGCTTCTCTTGTGCAACTTCTGCGGATTCTACGAGATATTTCAGAAAAATTCATATCGTTACCAGACTGATGATTGGCTAAAATGAACAAATCTAGCGTGTACCACGCAGAATGACTAAGTTCCATATTCGATACTTATCAGAGTAGTTTTTGGCAGAAAGACAGAAGATAGCCCCAGAAGACAGTTAAAAAAGGTTTAGTTCTTTAACTGGGTTTACTCAAAAGCTTCATCTAGGATGTAGCTGGGATAAGTAGCATTCTGGGAAGCTACCGACGTGAACCATTTTGTGTTTACATAGTATATACACATTAGGATTGTTTGTAGTATAAACGACCTAGCTTTTCGCTTATCTTTGCGATGCATTCATTGGCAACAATGGCCTCCGTGAGTAGGTTTAACATCACAACGTTAAGCATGTGAAAATTAATGTTTCAAACGCCGTATCACGCCTAACCTCCGTTCAGCAAGAATGTTGAATATGAAAACCCCCGCTTTCTATGCACGTGACTGGCTGAAAAGTTCCTCCCACCAAGCATAAAGTGTCAAGCTTTCAAGAGTTTTTCCCTGCTCCGACCTAAATTCCACTGTCGATGCGCTAAGATGGCCTAGTTTTTTTAGCGTACGGTGCCCCCGATTTTAAATTCTGAGCCGACAACGCGCAGCTGCACGATGTGTGTCCCTCGGCATACAAACAACATATTAAAATATCGTTTTCAGCAAACGTTTGGTCAAATAGATTTACTATCGTCTGTATGGTTCTGAAGAAAGTTTTACTCTAGATACACTTTTCACGCCTGGGAAAAGCATTTTTCTTCATTACACCCTTCTGCCTGTCAGGATGCGTGTACGAAGATTGTCGCTTGCAGTAATAGTAACACTAAGCTTTTGTCTTCGTTTTTTTTAGATCGTCTCTGTTAAACTTATGTACGTTTAGCCTATGTACGTACAATTATTATTAACAAAAAGAAAACGACATGTTGCATTGTATAAATAAAGACTATATTAATATTTCATGGAAGCATACATCATACATAAAATCATGTGCCCTTAACCATACTCCGTACGTGCTTGAACCAGTCAGCATCGATATAAACTTTTGTCTCGAATGAGGTTTGACGGAATTGTGTATTTATTCTCTCTAATTGCGTACAAACTGTATTCTATTCGCGAAAAATCGTGACCTTCCATTGAAGGCCGGCTGGCAGGCCGGCCGAGTTAAATCAATGATCGTTTAGTTACATTTGTGGTTAACAATATATTACGTGGCTCTTTTACATCTATAGTAATCCTGATCCCGAATAACAATCCGCTTCTTTGAGCAGGGTGGCAGTTTTTCTTCTATTTATCTTTAATACTTCAATTATTATTACGGTGTAAGCATCAAGAACCCGTTCCCACTAAAGCATCTAGCTGGATTCGGTCTTGCTAGACTTATCTCGGCTTTCTCTAGTAAAGCTAACAAACGGCTTTGCCAATACTGAAATTCGAAGTGGCTGTGGCCGCGTATTTATGCTTACCGTTCTAACCCATCCAAAGACCTGCGTTAGCCATTCGCGGTAGGCCACCCCTTGGCAACTTTGTATCTAATCAGAATTTCAACACAGTTGGTTTTACCATGTGAAATGCACTATTTGAATAATAAAATACGCTATAGCATTTTTTTATTATCTTGGAAGAATCACTCGAGTTCGGGCTCTAATAGACCGTATGGCTCCGTTTAAACTGGTGTTATGTTGATAGGTTTACGGGTATCTCTTGGCAAATTACCTAGAAAAAAAAAGGTTTATGTGTTTGATTTTACAATGCGACGTGACATGGTTAAAAATCTTGCTGAGTTCATTTCGATGCTGAGGTTAACTAAGTTGATATAGATGCGTTCAAGCTAGAGATATAGTCGCGACAGATGACGCAAGTTTCATAAACTTTTCATACAAAGAATGACGAAGTCAAACTTAGAAGCACAATATAGGCGTAGTACAGTTAGTTTCGTGATTGAGAATCGTATAAGAAGTAATGTCAGTTTTATAATGTCTGCAGAATATATGGACACTAAAATAGGGTCATAACACTTACTCTCTGAAAAAGTGTATCTTGCGGTTGTATTGCAGAATCGTTGTAAAGGTGTGAGCATGTACATGAGTGGCGTATTTTTAGCATCGTCTACCGCAATCGTAACTTTCTCAGGAGACGTCGCTGCAAAACATAGCTCCCTCGATGGAATATAGCATTTCGCCTCGGACTTTTTTATCACACCTGTAAACTCAACCACGGTACGGGCCGAACCTAAGAAGTCATGCGAGGCTTTTACTTCGACGCGAAGTCCATTCGAGAAGTCGTGGCCTGCAAAAACATTATGAGTCAGACTTACAGCACAATACACGTTAACCACATTGATAACGCGTTCGGTATCTGTGCAATTAATTACATGATAAATCACTGCTGCATCTGAATCGGTGACGAATATCCTTTGTACGGAGTACGACTGGCAATGAACTGTGGATATCCACAGTTGTTTCAGTACTTTCGAGTTCTGACATGTAAATGTAGAAATTTACAAATAAAAAAAATTCGAACCCTTTAATTAGTGAGTATCTATTCAAATGTGCTTTTTTTGTGTCGTAGTTATATAATAAACGTTATGACAGTACGTCATAGCTTGTTGGTTGTGTGGTGGAAAGTTCAATCAAGCAAACGAAAAATTGCATTTTATTGAGAAAAACGATTCCTTCCAGATTATTCGCAAGCCGTGTCACTTGTATTTTCACGAACAGAGTTATATTGTGTCAGCTGCTAACTTGGTCTATCAGGCTTCCTTTATCCGTTTAATGGCAGGTGTAAATACACGTACTACGTGAACTATATGCAGTAATCATTCAGGCAGAGTATTAGCAAAACCGAGACGAACTTACCAGATTCGTTAAGGTTCCGGACCAGGAAAAGGTGTCCCAAATTTGGATCAATCGAAACAAAGTTCTTAGGGGCGAGCACTCGAAACAGGACGTCCGACTGGTCTGGAGGATTTACTTGTACACGGTAGAACACCTGGCCAGGAGAGAGCGTACTAGGAAATCGGCCTGCCTGAATCCGTCTTTGAGAAAAATGAAGTGGGCTGGATAGAATGGTATTGGGCTCTGAAATTAAGACGCATAAAAACGCAACGTTGTACTATGCAGCGTATGACAGACACCGGTCTTCTGGTTGATGGACGTCTGATGTTCGTTATGACAAATTAATTATCTTCAACTGAGTTGACAGCGTGTTTGTTTTAGGGTGTAAAGTTCTAGAACTGACACAAAGCAGAAGCATTTAGGTAATGGCCAACATATTAATCAGGCAGGCGACCTGTTGGGGAAGCTTCTCTAATTCCGACTTACGGACTCAGTTCTTCACATTAAGAACGTATGGAAATGAAATACTGACGTATCCTGGAAAAGATTTTCACCTCCTCGCGAAAGGCAAATGTTGGCCTTTTAATTTTGGCCGTGTATGAACGAGCGCTCGGTTTTGCAGCTCTAACAGTCCAGTTTTCTATTTCGGTTGCGTGCCGGGATCATTACGTGCGGCAGTTACAGGACAGCAGATGAAGACCTACCGAGTGCCATTCATGCTATTAACAATTATTGGATAGCTTAGATTTACTTGTCCAGCGTGGAAGCTATTCCAGGAGTGATCAACACTTGTCTTGTGATAAGTTTCTAAATTCTGCTTCTTTAGTTCAATTTTTTTTACTTGTCTATTAGAATCTCACTCTAACTTCCCGTTATCATAGATTCGTAATACGGAACTTCAACCATCACCTGTAACTATACTACTGAATGAAAACATCTATGTTATTTAAAGAATAGAAAACGTACTACATACAATAGTAATAAGAGATAGAAAATGTACTGTTTTTTCAACAATTCTGCATTAAAGTTACCTATAACTATGTGCACTGGCTAGAGGTTATCTGGCCGAGCCTTGTGGGCCAAAATGGGCCAGTAAACCATGATTACCAATAAGGTGACGTACGCATTGAATTTATTACATCTTCGCTATATCACTTCAGCCACGCACTTCTCGAATTTGAAGAAGTGTCGCCACTTTATCTGTCCCAAAAGCTGCCATGTAGATGTTACGTAGCCGGTTGCACTTCACAATGCGCTTTAATCGCTACCATTGGTGCCTCTTGCCCTTGTAGTGAATATAGTCCCCCAGCAGAGAAAGCGTAATCGCGCAAAGCGGTGAACCTTTCGTACTATCGAGGACTCTTAACGTCCAGGTCGCAACGTGTGGTCACGTGCGCGAAATACGTTGTTAGAAAGGCGGGGTAATCCCACAGTAGATGTAGCTGTAGCTGTAGCTATTGACGTCCAAGCACATCACGGATGGATTGTGCGCCACTGGGCAAAAAGAATAGTTCGTAGAGAATATATTCGTAACATCGGTCTCTAACCAACACCGGTAACTCTGTCGTTGGCTGAAAACGTCTATACTCTCAAAATGTATCATCTAGCCACAGGAGCTAGCCCTGAAATACATTGCATAGAATCGACCGTCCGAATAGAAATACTGACAATCGTAGGTAAGTACTGGCATTGGCCCATAAATTTCCTAAAGTTCGATACACTGGTAAATAATAGTGCTGATGCTCCCACCCCGCTCGAGTACGGTACCGATATTTTCTTAATTTCTAAGACTCGTAATAGCTAACGGCCCAAGTGAACTTCTGCATGTTCTTCCAACGATTCCAATGTAAGATCACTGTTGAACGCAAGTAATAATAATTTAGCAGTCCATAGAGATGCATTAGAAAAGTTAGTTAAAGGTGCATTCTAGAGTACGTGTTGTTTCTAAAGTATGCTCGCCAAAAAAACAATACCAGATAGACCTATCAGGACTAGAAGCGTCTATAAAAGCTCTAATATGTCCCGTGACGCGACCTACAGACCGTTGTTAGATCAATATGATATTAAGAATAAGTCTTATTTTTATCAAAAAGTTCGATATTTCTTTTGATGTTCTAATGTGTGCATTGAACATCTGTGTTTTATCATTTTTCCGAGCATCGTTAGTTTTCCGCACGAAAAGAGTGTGCCCTGTATGCAGGGCCTTAATCACGACAAAATTAACTAAAAATACTCCCGAATTGTGCAGTGGCAGTTAACTACAAAAGGCCATCTATTTAGATTTCGCAATGTGCCATTTACTTGTCGGTCTTCATTTAGGACATATTAAATCAAACCCATAAAGTTCAGACGTCTTAAAAGGGCATTTCTGGTCATAACAACAGTGAAAGCACAAAGACCACTAAGGTACCCAATTGCGATCTTGATGCCATATTGCCGGCTACGGACGTGACATTGAGTCACATCTTGAACGTGCACACGCATATATATATAGTATATGTAATCCATGTAACTTTCCTATGCACTTGTCGTTCCGTACCTAAAGTACGCATGCCAAGTGTTAAAAGGGCACGTTGCATTCATGTGACAAGTGAATTGGGCTAATTTCGTAGATAAACTTCATAGCGACGACCCGCTAAAAGCTTCCAATGTACAGCCCTGGCTATGAAGTCCCGCCAATCCTTAATACAACAATGGGTCGCTGGTCTGCTCCGGACTTCATTCCTGGCGCATGCTAGCCTCGAACGGCGCAATCTGCCAAGATAGTGCCGTTAGCTTCATTACCCTTTGCGGACGCTTACGGCCGGTCACCTGGCTTGCTTGTTATTCATCAAATCGATTTGTTATTGTCGATAGCGTGGCTCACGTGTTCAGCTCTGCCGGTTCGAGACGCGCCTGGCAAATCTGAACGAGCCTTCACATCATCGCCAGCACAGCGCTTTCTATTGCAAGCTAAACTATCTCTGATAGATAGAGGTTCGAAAACAAAGACAAACGGTCCGATGTGTCAGTTAGCGCCGTCTATACCTTGCGCCTTGCCCAGTACTTTGCCCACACAACAAGTCAACAAGCTTCAACTAAATTGAACTTCAACAATCCACATAGAGCTTTCTCGATGCAGCCTAGATGGCCTGAAGAGCCTGTAGTTCAAAAATATACCCATCTCTAGCGGCCTGCGGCTGCAGCTTTGCTTATAAACTTGTAGTGACGGTCATGTTTCAAATTCAGCACTACCTGGTTAGCACGAAACCAATATTTTGGCACCTAAAATTCAGAGGTTCGAGTCTTGGAAGTGCTTGATTTCGTTCATCGACTTCAATAAATAGATCAATGTAGACATAGAAGATACACAGACAATAGACAATGAAATCCTTTCTTGAAGTGTAAAGTCTACGAAGAAATCGATCAGTTTTTCAGGATGCCGAGGGTCGACACTCCAGGCCGCGCTAAGTGACTTCTTATTGGAAAACTTATAACGGATCTGGCAAGAGTAGGCCAAATACGGTACCGCATTTAGGGCCTTCCCGTTACTGGATATATTAATCTATACGCGCAATCTTATCAAAGATCTGATCTATATTTTTGAAGGTTTACTAGCGTTTTCTGAATAGGCGCGAGCGGTTATAGTAAAACGAAAATGTTCACTATCATCTAATAATGATATAACATACACAATATTGAGTTTGTGTTACTCGTAAGGTGCATCGCAGCTCATTGAGAGCTTATCGGCGTGCAGTTTCTTTCCATAAATCATGTCTCTTTTTGTATCCACGTATTTTTTTTTTAACATATTGTCTATTTTTTATTATTATTGCTAATTAACACAGCTGCTGCATCAGAGGCGGAAAGCATCAATATGGTCTCAGACATATACGTTAGCCGCAACATACGATTCTTCTGATCGGTCTGACTCCTTCCAAGATCTAATTGTATTTCACTAACAAACGAACTTTATCGGTCGAGCATCGCTTCTCTATTTCACTTGGTTTCGCCCAGCAGGAACGGCTAATAGAAAGAAAGCGACCGGCAGGCCAATCAGCATGCGCATACCCTATGATGAGTATGTATAGTGGTCGAGCGGACAGATTTTGTCAAGGTATAGTCTGTCAGTGATGGTCTAACCCTACCCGGAAGAGTAGCGTTGGCAATGCTATCTCTAGTCAAGTGCGGGCTAAACGCGGACTAGGCAAGTTCACCGACCTCACACAAGGTTACCCCTGAGAAATGAAACTGTCGAAATCCGAACTGAGCCCCTATCCAGTGATCAGAGTAGACACGCTGGTGCGATTTCGATCCGATAACATTTGCTTATCGATTCAATTGGGATTCGTAACGTTATTCAGTGACATTGCCGTTAGCTAAGGCCATGCGGGCTGTTCGAGGCAATCGAGGTCAAATTTTAAATAAGCTTAACCATTTGATACGTACGATTGATTACGTACCATAGCACGCTTTCATTATACGCCGATAACGATTGTCTCATCTCAACTACGGTCAGATATCAGTTTATCGGACGATATCATTTGAATACCCTTGTCATAGCTAGAAATTTATTTCTCGAGAAAATGACGAACAGTATTCGCTGTTAACGCCTATATATATATATATATATATATATATATACATATATACATATATATGGTAAAGACAATATTGTTTTTTCACAAAAATGAAAAGCTCTTAATCTTTTCATAACATTTTAAAACACATTAATAATCTTAGCTAATCTATTTGAGAGGAAGCAGAAAACAGTGTGTCGCTACATAGGCTAAAAAGTTATTTTCGTTGCGTAGCTCTGGTTAAAGGAAAAAAAACTTTATATATATATAAAGTTGCGTACACATCCTAGGTACGACCTAGGTACCTATATTACTATCAGTGTAGCAAGAACTAAGGATGGGAGCCAAAAGGCAGATTAATCGTTCACGCACTTTTGAAGACAATCGCCTATCAATGAACATTTGATTGATCTAAATAAAAAGGTGTTGCTATAGCTATTCAATTCCACTTATTAAGTGTGCGGCAGATGCACGTTTCTACGATGTATTTTCTAACTAGCCGCTCAAAAACACAGGAGAAGAAGCGCGCATCGGAAGCGCTGAAGACTAAACAGCGATTTTATTGGACACCTCCCGAAAGATACGAAGGCTCGACGTGATTTATCAATAATCAAACCCCTCAGGAGATACATGTAGTTCTATCTAGTTCATTCTCCTGCTGTAAATTTCGAGCGCGTGCATTACAGAAAGGCTTAGCACATCAGCTGGGCGGAAATCAACCTTTTGACTCTATCCACATCCCAGACGTTCCTAGCTAAGGCTACCAACATGCCCAGCCAGTGGTCATTCACTGTGCTGCTTGTCGAAAGAAGCTTTTTAGCCGGCAAAAAACTACAGCTATGGAACGTACAGTTCATTCTGTAACCTTATCAATCGATTTTTTACTTCGGCTATACAGAGCGCGACATCGGGAAAGCCTGTTTAAATTTCAGGTTTCCTGATTTATACGCTCCATTCCGCCGGATTAGGCTGTTGCAGGTCCTTGTAAATCATCGCGACGCATGCAGGATTTATGTCTTCGATAATTCGTTCTATTAAACTTTGTCACAGACGTTGGGAATATTAAGAAGAATCCAAATTTGTTCCTCATATGTAATCTCTAGCCATCCATCATCGATACTGGCATAAGGATGATGTCATTCGTTCTTTGCCTGTTCCTCTTGAATTTGTTGCACACTTCTTTTATATTCGTTAGCTGTTCTGTTACAGAACAGCTTTACAATTAGCCTGTACAGAGCAGCGGATATTGTAACGAGTCCCTATTGTGTTATTTTCCGCAGTTAGATTCCCTTACATGCTAAAATGAGATAGATTCTAGCTCATCTAGTGTTCTTTAGGACTATTGCCTGTATCCTACCTACTGATCCTGCAGCAGCAGCAGCAGACCTATTCAGCATCGTTCCAGCGTTTACCCACTTCAGCATTTTAGTTGCAGTCAATTTAGCTCGGACATCGAGCATCTTTTTTTTACCTTATTCTTTCCGTTAACGTTCAAAAAATAGCGTTAATAATACAGTTACTTCTATACGTCTACTTTGACAGAGGTTGCATCGACAGTATCGATGTTTTTCTGCCTGTCAAAGTATTTATCGCACTTAACATAGGTCCGCTATTTGCGGTCGTGCTTTTTCTCCGGTGGCATGCATATCGCATCCTAACAAAAAATTTACCACAGCGACTCTCACCGACAAATGTATGTCTGATAGCCGCTGGTCATGCTTACGGAGATCGCACGTAGAACTGAGCAGTAAGCATTTTCCGATAGTCCTTACGATTGGTCTCAGACTGTGGTATCAAAGAATAAGATTGAGTTTTCCGTTTCATACATATTTAACCTTGATGTTATTCGTAACGATACGATTCAAAATATTTTAACAGCAAGAGAAAAATGAGCTCAGTTACATAAAAATCTAGGCAAACGCATCCTGTCGAATCGTCCGAATGGCTCACTTTAAGAATCATTTATAAAAACAACGGGTATTCCGAAGACAAGTCAGGTCATCTTTATAACAGCCGTTACATCGCACGCTTTTATTCGGAAACACTGCGCGTAACTGACGCGTGAGTGTGTTCAACATGGACTGACCAAACTAACCCATTTTATATATATATGTTAGATATCCCTAAGTGTTTTAACACCTTCGATGGCCATGTGTAGTGAGTCGCGACACAATCTTGTAGAGTGAATAAGTAATCATTGTAGCTTAATCCAGTTGTTAATATGACGCTCGAGTTTTTAGGTGTTCGTTGCCTTGGAATTATTTCGAAAAAAAAAAAGCGAAAACTTAGAAATGTGTATTTGTTCAATGAAGCTTAAACATTAGCCAATAGTTGTTCATTTTATGCGTGACGAAAGTGATTCGTACGGTGGAATATTGTACTATAGTAAGAAAGATCACTTGCTCTCATTGTAGATGAGAAACGAACGCTAATAATTCATGTTTCGGATAAATCAGCCGCTTGCTTACGGTAGAATGTGATCATCCGAGGAATCGAGGTGAGTGTCGAGGTGCGTATATTTCTAACCTCCCGCAAACCTGTTCAGAATATTATACTTTTTCAGTCGATACGGAATATTCGAGTCGCCATTCGATTGCAGTAAAAGGCGATTTTGAATTTCGTTTCATAACAAAATCGGCGGTGAGAAATTTCGACATTTCTTAAAGCCTTTAGTTGATGCATAGAGCTCTTGGATACAATGGTTCACACCAAATAATTAGCCAGAAAACAAATTTTTAGCAGAAGTTTCAAGACAAGAAGTAAAGGTTTCCCACGCCTGAATGAAAAGTCTACGCTTTGTTCGACCATTCCACTCGGTGCCAAAAGGCACGGTCGAGTCTAGGTAATTTTTCTCTCTATTATAGTTTCGTATGGCATAAAAAATCACGTATGATGCCTAAAGCAATTATTATTTTTAAACATTTGCTGCTCGGCAAAAGGCCGCGTATAATGCATCTTGCGGAATCCGCCTATGATCGTTACAAATTAGCCATAATCACCTTTGCCGAGTGAAAAATCCTTAATAATAACTATTGTAGCAGGCATCATACGTGATAGCATAGTAGAGAAAAAAAAACTGACTTGACAATATATATCTATATATATATATATATACGCCGTCGAATTCAAGCCATATATATAACATTAAAGAGTCTTGCCGACTCCACGCAGACGATATCGTGTCGCAGACGGCGCAGAATACCAGTCTGCAATTTGTAACATATGATCCACTATGTCTCAATTTGTGGGTCAGCATTAGGACTAACGATTATTTGATGTATTCAGCACGCTTTCGTCACATGCTACACGTGAACGAGGCCAGCTTTATATACGCATATTAAGAGCTATTTGAGAAGAGGCCCGCATGCCCATTCACCCCTGTGTATTTTCACTGTGAAGTATTTATAAATGAGCAATTCACAAGTCATTCGTACATACATACGTACGTACGTACGTACGAAAAAGTCCCGAGCATCCTATTGTAAATACGCCTAGCAAGTAACGGCATTTTTGTCTTTAAGAATTTATGTTTATGCCAGTCCTGAATTGCTGCCAGGCTGCTAGCTAAGCAACTAAATATTGTACCACTCTTAGCTGCTCTACGTGCGCTATATATAAAATCGCTGAATGAGGGTGACACACTGCACAGCACATAACAAATTGGCACTTTGGCTACTCCACTGTTACATCTAAAAGGGACGTGAACGTCCGGTTGTACAGTATGTAGACGAATATAACTGATCGTGTACAAGCAAACACAAAGTCTACTACTTTGTACGAGTAGTAGAAATGCTGCGTCAGCAATATCTATAGGACACTGGCCCGCAAGCAGTGGCTCGTGTATCATTACGTCCTAACGTATCTCATTTGTCTGCAATAACTCTGGAGCTGGCAACGTTGGTTCCCACAGGGAGTTCTGCTAAGAATCTGTAAGAAACAGCACTTCTCTTGCAGCACCTATCCTATTCAGAATTGAATCCATTGTATACCTGATTACAACCGGAACCTTTAAAGGGCTCGTAGGTTTCTCGTGTGTGCGTATGGCGTCTTAAAGAAATTACTATCATAATTCTGACCATAACCCCGCAACAGTGTTGCGTGAAAGAATATATGTGAACGCAAAGCTAAGTATGCCACTCAGTTCAGTATAGGTGATTGGAAATTCCTAAATTTAAAATTTACAGGACCATCTCGCTGGCAACTGGTCCGAGATGTCTTCGACGCCAAGACTACCTAGCTATAAACCACAGTCGAGAAGGCCCACAAGCAGCATGCGAAGCCCCATTGAGACTTGGTCAAGGTCAGCATACGTTGGCTCAGTCTAGACGCAGAATAGAAAATAGGAGCAAAATCGGGTTAGGCTTGTTCACAGAATACAGTATAAGGCGAATGGTTCGCCCAGCCAATATAATATCAAGACGTTTATTGGAAACTCCTGATTGAAACGTACCTCGTATTATTCACACAAGTATGAACTTTTAATAGATTTAGCAATCACATTCTCTTAGAGTTGTTCTGGATTATAGATGACCACGACAGCCGTATAATAGTCGTCATTACGGTTTGTAGGGGAGACTTTCGGATGGACGTTTCGAGTGCTCGTAACTTCCTTAACGTTACCAAAAAACATTTGACAATAAAATGAAGCTACTTTTACGATCATTAAACTGCTTCTTTTAACGTAATTGATAACCGATCATGAATTATTTCAGCAAAAAAAAAAAACGAACAAACATGCGCCAGTGAAATAGATCAAATTATCTATATTAGTGAATTTTTCAGATACTGGAATAACACCTATCCAGAAAGACAATTGCGCTGCTGAGCCTACCAAAGTCGCCTGCAGCAAGAATCCTTCACCGTCCCTTCCATCATGAGCACTATTACAACGGATGTATATCACATAAATATCCCCGCAGTATGATTGGTACTCGTTCCTTAATGGGAACGCTTACGCAACCAACTCGGCTCCCATCACAGAAATACAGAAAGAAGGTTTGTATTGTTCAATCGTCGACACTACTACTGTAGTGGGACTCGGAAGCGGCGCCAGGCTGGCGACATTGGGTTTTTTGGAAGCGGCCCAAGTTACTACCTCGGAGAGCCCGGAACAGGGTATAATACTGGCTTCAGCAAAAGATGGACGCCTCAGGAAGAGGCTCCAAGCATACTATTGGCCAATCCACCACTTTGGCTAGCGCGTACGAGAATGCGCTCCTTCAAGACAGAAAGCCCAGCTGAAGGGAGGCCGAGGACGACACTTTGGTAGAAAATACCGAGACTCGTTGACAGTCGACGAAGGTTGCCTTGAAGGACATCACCATACAGTTAATGGCGTTCCTTGATTTAGTAGCAGTAGTCTCGCATTTGCTGGCATCACCAGCAAAACTGACTGTCAACGATACAATGTAAGACTTGAGTGATACGGATGCGCTCTACTATGAACACAGAATATATATCTGTCGGAATTAGAAGATACGTCTGCACTCTGTTGTACTACATGGTAATTGTATCATACTCTCTCCGTAACGCATATATAAAAGTGCAGAAAATCGACATGAAAGAGATGTTGAGTTACAAATGGACTTCATACTATTGCTGTTTCTAGTAAAGGCCACACAAATGTTCCACAGCTTTGAACAGTATATATAGGAGAACCACGGCTCTACTGTGTCGAAGTTATTTAGCGTTATTGTAAATGTACGGAGGACTGTTAATCTTATAGATGATTCATAAAGATGTCAAAAGTGTGGGAAGGACAATGGGGCCTATAGCCACGTCAGTCAGCAAGTTCCCTTGGATCTAACTAAACGATACTTTGGGAGCCAAGAGCCGAACAACTTCTCTGCACGAGGTGATATACCACCTGTATAACTAAAAATAAATAACGGGCGCGTGCAATGGCCAAATATTTTGCTCAAGGATAGAATGACTGGGCCTTTCTTCGATCATACCCTCCATATTACTTTTCAATTATAAATAGTGTATTCGATTCTTCTGTGTTCTCAGCTGGCTTAATCATGACAATGTATCAACATTTCTCGATTTTTATTATTTATGCTTGTCATAAAATTTTCAAGATCACACTTTCAATCTCCTCTAATTTTACGGTAGCAGCTTTCGCATTATGAAGCTTTGATCACCTTGATTTACGTATCACACATCTACATAACAATCCGTAGAATGTATCGACGCCAACCATTATAACAAATGTTTTCGTTCACGCTATTCTCTACGTAGTTCGGCTACCCTTTGCAGGACATTACCAAAAGCTCTCTGCTAACGAAACTACAAACAGGTAAACTTGTTTTCGACTATTATAATACCTAATAGTGCTAAACTCCCAGTTGATCATGGTACCAAATGTATGATGATGACCATGGTAGCAAACGTACCACCAAATGTGTTCGCTTTCGATTAGCATGCAGGGAAATCTGTTGTTCCTTATTATACTAACAAGAAAAAATAAAAACCGACGTAACTACCGGCATATCCTGAATTTTAAGAAATACTAATACTTACTGTAAAAGCAACCACTTCAGCAACAGAAGTAGAAACTACAAAAAAAATCGTTATACTTCTATTGCCATGTTGTCACAGGCCCTTGTTGTCTCCTTATGTCTTTTTATTAGTTATATTGTTGGGCTTGTGGACGACACTTTGTGCGTAACGGTAACAGTGATAAGTAGATCGATAAACTGTAATATCTACCCGTACAATTTAACTATCGTTGTTTTACCCTTATCCAGTGCTCAGTTAAAAAAAGTGCCGTGGCAAGAAGCCATTATTGATACTATAATTATGGCTTTTTATAAAACTAACAAAGCTAAAGCGTTCTTTTCTCGGCTTCTCTTTCAATTCTCTGCTCGAAAAAAATGGAACAATAGTATATGCCTTTTTTGGTCCTACTGTGCTCTTACCCCCACCGCCCGTTTTTATCGACACGTCCATGGCTTACTACTGCCTCCCACCAGAGGAAGTGTTGATGCAGGCAACAGCAATACAGATGATAGCAGCGCCGCAACCTACGAACTGGGCAATGCTATATTCGAGGGCGTCGCTACAAGGATAAGAGGATGAAAAGCAAGAGAATAGCCTTCTACTACTATTACCATTTTTCCTCTTTCCGAATTAGCTCAAAACCCAAGACAATGAGCTGGGTCGGCGAACAAGCCGATAGCGCCAAACAGTGTGAAGTTTAAGAATCAGCCGTAATATCGAATAGGCTCGACGTCACTTTGTGCCGAGTGTGTAACGCAATAACAGGTCACCGTTCGAGCCTACGACCAGAAGCTTGCAGGTACTTAACAGATACAGCAAGGACACACATTAGATACAAGAGAGGCGTTTTTGTAAAGATATTAATTATCAAACTATCAGTAGACGAGCAAACGCATGCTACATCGAAGAACATTCTCACTATTTAACTATCGCGTAGTGGACAGAGAGAACATTGATAAAATTACGGTGTCCTTTCCACAATGAAGCAAAGAAGCAGAAACGGTTTTTACCGTAATTCAAAAGAAAAACAGCATGAGGAAGCTTAACAATCGTCAGGAATGTAACAACTGTAATTATAAGCGATATAATGTCCGCTGTTCATCCTTCTACTAAACATGGCACCGTAATACGAACACTTCAACGGCTAATGCTCTATTAAAATGAAGACAAGACGGTCCTTTTAAATGGTCCTGTATTTCTATCACCATGTTCGTCAAAATCGCGCCGAGTCTATAACTCACTGTTTTGACTTCTTTAGGACATTTATACGCCGTAAACCACTACATCCACGCATAGAAAACAATGCATTCAAAAAGATCAACATTTTATCTTCACCACAGACATAGACGTGTACCCACGTGTTATCTATGTCTCTCTTAAGTAAAGAATTGAACTCGAACGTGTGCCTTTACATTAATACGTTTCAATGCAAGCATACGTGAGATTTACGTGCCTCAGGCTTGAACCGTTTAGAAAGATTGCGTACGATTTACCTATTGTGTGCATTGTGCGGCTACGGAAGTTTCTTTAGAAATACATCATCTTATTCTTAAAAGTGATCCATATTACAAATTATGATCAAATCCGCTTCTTTTATATATAATCTGAATACGATAAATACTAGTATAGCTTTACGCGGAAACGATAAAAAAAGGAGCGGGCATTTGGCCTTATGATTGCTCCAAAATTTGACTATCATCTAGATAATATGGTTTCCTCTTCCTCCAACACAGCGGAACTCCAAATATAACGATTAGGGCAAGACCGTTGTGCATTAAATCAGTAAGCTGTAGTACACGTCGCATAACATAAAACAACATAATAGTTCCTTGAACTACTAAGCTCCACACATTTAGTTCACCTGGGCAAAACACTTAGATCACAAAGAAAACGATGGATAATAAGATATTATCAACTTATTACAAAATAAGATTAGTGTAAAATCCCAGTGAACGGCTGTACCCTACGCAAACAAAAACAAAAGCCAATGTTCGACATAACAAATTCGAATGGATCGCAGGCGAAATGATTTAAGAAAGGTCGTCAAAGGGATAACCGTCGTTCCGCTCACCTAACTAGAAAAGTATGATACCGCATCTTTCTTTTATTCCAGCTAATTGTTTTACTGTCGTTAGGGGTTGGCGAAAGACGTTTGTTTTGAAGAGAATCGATACGCGGATGCATATTGCAATGCACTTCTGCGACCATCGTCTTTAGGTTTGGCTGGTAGAAATCTATTGGCACAGGGTAATCGCACGATTTTTCAAAAAAAAAAATAATGCAAGGATCTTGTGTAACACAGCATTGTCACGCTCGAGATGCTATTAGCCCGCTATCGTCGTTCTTTTTTTTACTTCTACAAATCAGCACCTGATTATTGTCATTTCAGGTACTCATCTGCACAGTCCCAACTGTGGAAAGCGAACCCGCTAAGCCGTTGGCATTAACTTAGAAGTTCATCTGCGGGCTTAAAAGTGGGCTAAAATAATAAATGTCTAGTAGTATTCACCAGACGTTAAACAGCAAATGCACAAGAGTCAATAATGCGACAAATTTGTACCTACCTTTGCTACTGACTACTCGTTCGTCGTAAGGCACATTTAATGTAAAGAGCTACAATTATACATAGACCATAGGCCCTCTTTATGGGCACTGTTCCATGCGTACATGCCTCAACTGCTGTAGATTGCTTTAAAGCGTACGCTAATAGATCAGGACATCTATTCGTCCGGCCATAAACAACATGTCCTATTAGAGGCCATGACCTTAGTATTAGACCAAAATGATATTTTATGTAGGAGAAAAGCTGCCTCGTGGTAGCAGCGGTAGTTAAAGTTTGCCCCTACTGTTACTAGATCCACAGGCTTTGTTTCCTTCAAGAAACTTCTTTTTGTGAACGCTCGTAAACAAGCCGCGCGCAGTGCCATTGCCTTGCGATCCGTCGAAATATTATTGGCCATTTGCAAGCGCAAAGGTGCGCCGCTATGGCGGCTACGGTAACAGCGGCCTTCGTCGAGCCAAGGGAGTACTCGTTGACAGGCAGCAGAAAAGGCGTAAAAACGTTGTACCGGAAAGAATAGTGCCAACAATAACGTCAACAATAATGGCGCTCACAACGACAAACACAACACTGAAAATATTACAATAGCAAACATTGCAGGCAACAGAGAATACCGAACTCGGAAATTCAAGTGTCAGAGGATTTGGCAAAGGAATTTCTCAAAAAACGCTGATTACAAATCCAACTCCCTCGCTTTTACGTATCCTGTCTGAGCAATATTCTCCAAGTGCTGCTACGCAGACATGCGTTGTAGATGGGTGGTCCCTGTCGCTCGCTCGTTGTCCGCTTATGACGACAGCAGTTAGCGGTGGCGTTTTCGTAAGACACAGGTAGATCCTATTGAATTATGAGTGTTGCCGCTGGCGAAACGTGAGCGGAGCCGTTCCTTGAATGAGAAGATCACAAGCGAAAAGACACATACTACGTCGTACGGCCAGCTGTTGTTATTGTTATGGTGATTGAAGATAAAACGTGATGGTACTGTTGCTTGGAACTAGCAATATTTGGAAACATCCACACACAAATACCAGATAGAGGCGGCTGCGGCGAACCCTGAATTGAGCTGATGTTGCTATGATATTAGTTCGTCATATTAAGAGTTAACCTAGAAACACGATGATATCTGGCCACTTGTTTCAAAGCGCATGCGTAGGCTGTAGCATCGAATTAACTTTATGTAGTTACGTATATTGTACGCCGTTAGCACAATAGTGGTATTCCTCGTAGTGTGCTTTCCCACTATCTATACATGTATGTACATAAAATATGCCTATACATAAGTCAGTTGCGTAAGATGCTAGCTTTGGTAAACTTATCTGTGTTCAATTAGCTAGGGTGATCAAAGAAGTGCCCAGGACGGCATTCATGGTCCGGCTATCGCACTGCATTCAAGAACTGCGTTTGTTCTAGAAGAAACCACTACTTCATTCATATCTGAAGCAGAGCTAATAGCCGTTGCCAACTACGCCAGCCGACGAACCTCTCGGGTTTAGACATCTTTTTCGTGACAGGTCACGAGTTGTCCAAAAATGAGCAAAGCGTAAAACAATACGGCGGTTTCTTAAAAGGTGGGCACTTTTCCAACAGGAGTGGCGATTGACCTTATGTGCGGTACGTTACGTTACGTCACTGGTCTCCACGCTGGCTCAGCCAAGTACAAATGAAATCGTTTGATAAATGATCAGCCACTTTACTCTTACGAAGGTGAGATAGATTTAGCCAGCCGGCGTGCCTGCCTGCCTGTCTGTCTTAATTCTAGAAAAAAAATGAAGGAAAAACAGCGGTGGTGTCCAGTGGCATCTAATTATCACATCGAAACTCAATAATTATCTTCTCAGGATAATCTATGCACGATACGAACAAGCAGAAAGAGCTAAGGCGATACGATGAGCATGGAGATTATAAGATGTTGCTTCTTTATTCTTGTCTGTATTTTAGCGAGTTATTGGCTAACTGGCGGAAAAATCAGTGGATAATGTTATCATGCCATTTAGAAAATGGGTTTTCTGCTTTTAAGAGCATTTGTTGCATAGTTCGCTACTGACCACATTTTACTGAATATCTAAATGACTCCGAGACCGGGAAATTTTTCTACTATTAAACCATTTAACTTGCAGCCAGGAAGTTTACCTTGATGTACACTGAAGATTCGCAGAACCGCTGTTTTTTCAACGAGACAAGATTGGAGTACCATAATATCCAAAATTACTTATGCTTCATTCTTATTTGCTTATTGGCGGCATCGGGATCTCTTTCCATTTCTTCCTGACAAATATAGGGGTAAGTCATGCTCAGTTACCAGTGGCAACCGTCTAGCTGTCACCGGAATAGCACAGGCCCATATGTTGCCGTTTTTGATTACGGTAGCTTGTGATAATTTTTTTGAGGTTCACGCTATAGCTTTTGAACAAACCTCATTCAAAAATTCTGTCTTCAATGTTTCACTCTATTGGTGGCGTTGTCAAATGTTGTAAATATGTATCTCGTTCGTTCTGACACACGTACAGTCAAGTCAATGTGGTCGTACCACTTGTGGCCACAAGCCTTTCGTGCGGAAATAGTCAGTCCATCTCATTAGAATGTCTCAAATTGGAAGCCTTTTTTTTCAAAGTCACAGACCTATCCTCACTTACTGGTGTATCGCATCGTTCGTAGCTTTCTTGCCATCACTGGTAATAATAGTAATGTCTAACAACGACCTTTTCCGAAGCACGTAGTTACTTTCAGGCTTTTGCTTGCATATCATCCTGTTTTCCTGTGAACTTACCTCACTGCACAAACAACTTATTTGAACTTTGCCAGCTCTATTCCGAACTCGATTGCACCATATAGCAGCTTGTTTATTGCGCTCTGTCGCCGTCTGGCCGTGTATGTCGATGATATGCTAACGACAAAATACGCAGAGCATGATCAAATCACGAAGATTATGTCTAGGTTGTTGTTTTGTTGTTTTCGACCGATGGCTAACAGGAAATAAAGAAGCGCAGGCTGAAGCTTGCTACTAGTAGGTAAGGAGCTTCCATAGAGTTTGATGCGGCAAATGTGATCCAGATGAAACAAATTCTCGACCAACGAAACTGCCAATTAAGACTGCGGTTTGATTACTAATAATTGTACGAAACCCTGTAAATCGGCGTTGGCTATGCCGTGCACGGAAAACGATGATTTATACGGACACGAAATCTTCAAACGACGTGAATAAGGGCAGATAACTTCTTTTGAGGGTGAAAAAAGTCCCTTGAAATGAAGCCGACCTGTCACCTTAGCTCAAAATCAATTGGGAGTACTTGAATTACCTAACTGTAAACCCTCACGAATCAGAGGAATCAGATGCTAGACATCTGCTCGGTGAGGTGCGAGTATTCATTGCGTCGTATATGACAAAGCAATATAGTTTCATAATTATAAAAATAACGAACACACGACAAATCGTGGTTAGCCAGACTTCCGTAGCTAGCGCCTCATTATTAACTTGTGGATCGAGCAGAACCAGAGTCACGTTTATTAGGCTTGTCTCTAGACTGAAAAGCTTCGTACAAGTTCAACTGTGATTTCAGGCACGGCAAGCCACTTCGTTTTTCTACCTCGTTGTCGGCGTCGATTGAACATAAACGACTTGAATAAAGCTATGGATAAATCGAGAGGCTCGACGATTGACGCCTCACTCATATAGGCACGGTATACTCAAGCCTCATTCAATAAATCCTATAAGGCTGGACCGGGGCAGCCTCGCTATGAGGTAAACCATCCTTCGTATCAGAGTGAATGCATGGATCGGAAGTTAATGCCGTACTACACGATTGTTGGAATGTCCTTCATTTAGAGGCGTTCCGCTTTTGTAGAAAATGATTTTAGTCGGTAATGAAACTTCAGCACTACGTTAGAAGAGCTTCAGCAGCAACTAATTTGATAGCCTTCGAGTGCGTCCCATGGGATGTGGAATACAACCACGGACGAAGCACGAGAAATAGACGGAAATAGTTATGGCATTCTTAGAATTGCACCTGTAATACTTAAAACGTATATATGTAGAAAAGAACAGTACCTCATCGAAGATAACATATCAGGTTTATCCTCTTGCCATTTAGATAAACAGCGCTCTGGGCAGATTTATTTGTGGAATCATATTGACTTGCGCTACCTTATAAAAATAAAGCCTTATAAAAGCCTTACCATATAAAAGCTTTTACACATATGGCGCGGTCAAAAGGGAGACTCTTCGTCGGAATACTTTTGATGACCTTCAGTTCACAAAAACATTCATATTTTCACCCTTTGAAACGTTTGCGTGCAAAAATGAAAAACCGATGTTGATGCGGCCAGATACTCGGAACTTCAATAAAATAACAATGGCATCACCATTTCACCATTGAGTAAATTCTTTGAAGGAGAGAGCTTCTTTAAAAACAGGATAGTCGCCGAAAAGCGATCAGTTGTGCGCACTCTGTAGTATTAGTCAGCCATCAGTAAATGTAACGTGTCTTAAATGTAAATGATTATAGTATACTATAGTATCAAATGTTCTTATGCTGTCACGACGAGCTGATAAACAAACCACTGTCTATGTTCGTAGGGCTGAGTGAGGTTAGTGACACAATATTGTTCAATAAATCCGGTTAGTTCAACAATTATAAGGATCGCTCGAAATATAGAACAACAAAATATGGGATAAGGTGTGAGTTTATCAAACGTTTCGTACTTCATTATTAGAGGCTTCATAATGCTTTAGAAATAGGCTCTAGGGTTGTATTTTCTTGATGTAATTACGTAATATGTTCAGTGGTATCAGTCAAACTTTTGCGACCCATCTAAGGCCTCGGCAACATGAACAGCCTTCCACGATAGAGCAGTACATACCAGCAAATACGATTTGGAAATCCAGCTTAAGTGGATTTTCTTCTTCTTCGTAAAATGTAAACAATAGAGCGTCAAAGAGTTGAGATGTATAACACGCTCAATGGCTAGCGTCAACCCTGGGGGGCGAGACGTGACCACAATTAATCGACATCGCTTTGAAGAATCGCAAACAACTAACTGTTCTAGGTATTGTTTCATCAATATTCAACATTGTACTTTCGAATAAAATCAATAATGAGTCGAACGTCTGCCTGGATGACATCGTGTCTTCCCTTGTCCGCAGCATCGCCTTGATGGAGAGTCACCTAACTCTATTGAACGATGTAGATGTAGCCAACAACGCGTTACGGCCATGCAACAGACGAGCGAACGGTAACAGGGCGTTATCGTTAACATCAATAGTTTGCGTGAGCATTATGTTTTCGAAATACGGTTCTCGTTCGTTTCCAGGCTCAGACGCACAAGCACCACACCTAACTTTTTTCGAGCGGGCTTCAGATAAACAAAATTAACTGCATCGCTGTCCTAAGGTGAGATATCTCGTTAGCCGTACATACATACATCTATATATGTTATATATGTATATATATTATGTATATATACATATATATATATATATATTATGTATATATACATATATATATATATATGTATATATATATATATATATATACATATATATACAGGCTATCGGAATCCCTGTGACGATGACGCCCGTGTCCTATCGGCGCATGTATATTTAGCACACTGACCGAAAGGTGAAACCAATTCAGTAAAACTGTATCAGCTTTCTTGGCTTCAGGAAGCGATCTTAACGTAACCAAATGTTACTTTTTAATTCGCGAACTTCAATGAAGATCAATGCGAAGGCAGGTTATTACAAAACTGCAATTATCAAACAGAGACAATAAGAATAAGCGGGAAGTAATGCCGATGGAGACCCAGGTTTATACTGGCAACGATGGAAGCCCTCAAGAATACATCCAGTCACTCATATAACTGAGGAAGCCGTAAAAAAGTGAGCCACTGCAGGTTCGGTTGTCGGCAAACATTGAACCACAGATCTGAAGTAGAACCACGTAGCCAGCGAATAAAAAAAAAATGTCAAAACTGGCCTTACTAAGATCTTACTCTCAAAGAAGACAGAAGCTCAGGAAGAAGTGCAGGACTACTAGACACTGTCGATAATTCTATCAACACTGAACCCGGTGAACAGGTACACGTTATTTTATCTATCAGAGATGCTAGAGAATCTACCATAGAGTCTGTCGGTTGGCAGCAAATGATGTGTCAGCCTTTATGGTTATGAGCTGGAAAGATTGGAAAAATCGATTTATTATTGTAAAATTAGGCTGAACCTACTCCTTTGTTTCGATTAATAGGCCTGCACTTGCTAGCAAAGATATGGACGGCAAAGCTACAGGGATGGGCTAAGGCAAAACCGCAATGTTTGGACTAGGACGGCAGCAACCACTGTTTTCGAGACAGCGTCGCTTCGGGATGGAGAAAGAGGATGTCCGCCGCACGCTATCATAGCTACTCATAACATAAATAATCGAAAGTCGAGTCAACACTTCTGATGCACGTGGAGCGCAAGTTGATGATTGCCATTATAGAGCTGTTAACCCTGGCTGCTTCGTCTCTATCATCATCTTTGTGTTTATCAGTTTTAATATTCATCAGTTTATTAATTTTACAATTAAATTATATAGTCATTTTTCTAAATTATATGCGAACTCTATTTTCATTTCAGGTGATCTTAATGAATAGAAAAATACTACCAGCTTTCACGCAGCCCAGAAGAGGTGTTCTTCACCACTTTAAGAGATCATTTTGGTGAACTTTGCGAGCGCCTTATTGGACGAAATTGTTTAAAAAACACCACTCGTCCTGTTACAAAAGGTACGTTTTTTGCAATACTTAGTTTATCGTTACATTTCATTTGAACTAAACCATGTAAACCGTACCTTGAAACTGCTAATGAAAAAATATCAATGAGAAAAATCTAAACGAAAGTAAATAAGTGCTAGTTTTGATCCATCGTCATAATCAATTTTAGGTGGTGATCAGTCGAAACGGGTCTTGGCGGTTGCAAACTAAATAATCTCTAAACCGCTAGGGGTACCACGAACAGAGAGTTGTCCCGTACACACTTCAATTGCTATGCTCCTGTTCTGTCCGTCGTGAGGAAAAGAAGAGCGGGCGTGCCTCCTGACGCCACTCATTCTTCGCTGGTAAAGTACAGCAGGAAATGAACGAACCCTATGTCCGCTTCCCAAAAAACCGAACTCAAAATAAACGAGGACGGATCAAGGGCCATGATGACTGAAATAGTTACGAGTTGCCTTACTCTAGCCCGTGTTGCCTTTATGTATGCATTTGATTTTAAGTACATGAACGAAATGTACCGCGTGCCAAAAAAACTATGGTAATTTCTATATAGAGAGTGACAATATCGAACTGTAGGCTCACGTTTAAAGATACCTATCAGTGCCGCTTCGAGTCTAGACGGGAGAAAGGTTAGCTAGTATAAGAGTTCGTGTTTACCGATATGATAATTTAGGTTTAACGAAGCCGTTCGTAATTAATATACGGCCGTAGCGATTAAAACTGTTCTTTATATACATTTAAGTACGTTTATATGTGTATACTGTATGTTTATGTTAATGACACTCGATTTGTTACAAAAATGCATGTATACGTAAAGCATAAAATACTGATTCATGGTTTCTGGAGTAGCGTATTAGGAGAGTGCTCTGTATTAACAGGTTACTCACTAAACGTTTTGGGCAGTTCGTCTTTCGAAAAATTGATTCGACAAAATACCAAACATCGTTATTTAGATCTGGCATGCGCGTGTTGCACGTTTGCACGTATGTTTGCCACTGGCATCGAACTTCGGTAGATAGATAGATAGGGACGATGTCTGGCTCTATATAGATATGTGAATATAGCGCATGCATCTCCAACCAATTTTAGAGATAAATTCAAAACACATTTCCCCATTAAGGCAGTTATCCTTTACTGCCTTTCAAACCGTTATTAGCTTGTTGGTGAATTGTAAGCCTTGTGTGAAGCGCTGCAGACCGCTGGCAGGACTAACAAAAGGACAAACTGCATCATTCATGGTGATGTTGATGTTATGCAAACATGCATCCTGCTTCGAAGAAGACGCATCGTCTTTCTTGTTTTTTTTCGTCGATGAAAAATAGCAGTATTGCAATTCGGGCTCTTTAAATGGGCGGCTGTATTTTGAAAAAAGGTCACACGCGAAAAGGTTTGGAAAGGTAAGGAAATAGAAGGATTTGCCAAACCCTCTTTGAAAAGAAACAAATGTACAATTTTTCCAGCACCTCATTTGAATACCACTTTCGCACAACCGCAAAGCTCGATCACGCTCCGCTTACTACAGATTAAATCTTTCGGTTTATTAAAAATTCGCTCTAAATCTTTTAAATTAAGCAAGTAATGCGCGGTTATATTAATCGTTATAACTCTTTCGTGAGTCAGTTGCGTCAGCAGTATGAACATATTAGTAAATTTGGCGATATTGATTCGCCAAAGAGTAAATGTCGGGAACGGCTTAACGGTTTATTAGAGAGGAACGCTATAGGGCAAACGTCAATGTTCGCACAAAGACAACGCTACCAGCCGACGGTGACTGATACAATAGCTAGAAGGCGTTAGACTCGTTCCGAGAACTGAGTTTGTATTTGACTTCTTCGTACTGTAAAATTCTCAATAGCGAAAAAACTCCGCTTCACACCTCAGTCATGAGGACGATGTGGCTTTTGTCGTTGCCCTCTTCCTTCATCTATTGTACACATTTTATTAGGCTGCAATATTAACATAGTACAGTTATCTGAGATAGGCCGTGCGTCTCAGTAGCTTCATCCGAGCGCCAGCCGCCAGAAAGGTTCCTCCTCTGTGACACGGCATATTCTATTATGACGACACTCTAGCTAATAGCTCTGAGCGCTTATCGAATCACTAGTCAGGCTGCCTATACTATCGGGATTCGCTTCTACCATCTCGTGGAGCGGCTGCTATTCGGCTGCAGGTAGCAAACAGTTGCAATAGGTTGGCCTCTGCGGAGTATTCTAATTGGTCGACGATGACAACGGTAGGCTAGGCACACACGCGACAACACCTCAGAAAGGGCAGCATTTTGCGAACATAACATTACACGCGTTGACAATCCAATGTCACGCAGACAGTCAGGCAGGCCTCCCAGTGGTGGCTTATTACCTCGGGACCGACAAACTAAGCCGTCAACAATCTGACGAAACACCGTCATGGCAATACCAAGAGCGTTGCCAAAGAGTATTTCCTGAATGGGTATCATACTCGATGCTTGATATTAGTGGTAACCTCATTGCACTATCTCATTGCTATTCCTTTTTGAACAGTCTGCGCAAAATAGCAGGCTGTAGACCACCTGCGCGCGCTAAGGCCAACTGATTAGCGACAAGGATCAAATACGGTAATCAATATACTACTAACGTACCGAGAACGAGGTGTAATTAGCAGTGGTAATAAATGATACTGCTTCATGTTGTATGCGGCAAAGGAGAGCATTTTAGGCTCGATTCTAGGACTGAAGCTCCCATCAAAATCTGGATTTAACAATAAGCGCGAAAAGGTATTCGCGCGTACTGCCGGTCAAACGAAGATTATTTTTACAGGAAACATCATATGCAACAAAATACACAAACTAGTAGGTCGTTCGTTTACCGTAAACAAAGACGAAGTTGCTAGGGTAATAAGCACGCACTGTGAAAGGCACTTACGTACACGACTCGTTTAGAACATGCGCGCCCATTGAAGCTCCATGGGAAATCGTGTTCTTTCCCATTTCTTCTTTCTTGAATTCTTTGCCATGAAGCCCACAAATTCGCATGTTCTTTGATACTAAAACAAGGCGTCTTCAATTACTACAGTCAATACTACAACAAGTTTCGTTTCTTTCTTCGATTAGACACCTCAAATTCAAGCATTTGCTTGATTTCAAAAAGCAGAATCTATTCTCTATTCAATAACAGTGTTTTTTGTTTTATCTAACCAAAGTAACCTAGTTAATAGCCGCCATGTGCAGCAATAACCTTGATAGATATTTTGAAACAGTGTTAAGGAGTACGATAAACGTAATATTCCCGCAGTTCACAGCCTTTCTCGTGGATACAAAAATAAAGGAAGTTCCTTTTGCTGGTTCGGTCAGCTTCCGAGTCCTCACCGAACCCAAAAGTTCAGAAAGATACTTATCCACTTGAATCAGAGTATAGGCATAAAATTTGGCAATGTTATTGGCCTCATAGCCGAAACGATCGGGTATACCAATATTTATTAATTTAATTCCATACAGGACCCTTGATAGTCTATGAGATAGAACACCCCAGGAGTACTCGTTCTTTCACCATCAGCGCGACTGGAGAACGACCCTGCTTTACTGGCCTCTGAACTCGCAAGCAACCGAAATTGTGTTAAGTGCAAAGGTAGTCCAAAAAAGTCTTCAGCCTCAACATAAAAATGGTATTACTCGCCAAAAGTATTAGTAACACAATTGCGAACGCGTCCCGTGAAATGTCATCGATGTTAGATGCCCAGTTGTCGCTTAGCGGCTGTTTGCGTCAGTGGTCAGATTTGTCTAAAAAAAAAAAAAAGGTTTCTGTAAATGGCAAAGATGACACGTAATTTTGGCATTTGAAAAGCAACATGCATACGCAAATCAAAATCAAGGTAATCACTATTACGAAGCACTCTGTACTGTCGATGACCACCATGAATTTTGGCTAACCGAACTTAGACATGACTGTATTAGCCTGTTTGATGATGAATTTGTGAGACACCCGGAAAGGTAACATTGGAAAATTTTGCTAATAGTCCTTGGCGAGCGACGACCCAGAGCTACAGGGACCGCGGAAGCCGTAAACAGAACGGAAAGACCGCATGCTCTAACTGAGAATTTGATTTAAAAAAAAACCTAACCACTGCGTTTGCTCGCCTTCGGATAAAAACGCATTAGAAAAAAACATTTCCAAAGGCTTTCTAAACCGTTATACTAAAGAAAAAATACTATAACACCGTCGAAACAGTAGGCTGCGGCCTGTTGTGGGAACGAAATGGCAATGACTTTTTGAATAGTTGTGTTAATCAACTGTGGAATAATAAAATCACAGAGAAAGCACATTACACGTCATTACATAATTATTTGAACGTAAAGTTGCCGATCGTGCCTGAGGGAAAATTTGTTCTACCTAGACAGCGCATTATCTTATGGGTCAGTAGCCCATATCACACGCTAAACGCAAAAATTTGCACCAGAAGATCATCAGGAAACAGCAAGCAGCGTCCTAAAGTTGGCAACTTGAAGGGAATTCGAAGATAGTTGAATCTGCGAATGTACCAACAGCCATTGCTTCGTGACCTCGTTCTTTTCAAGCACAATAGCACACCCATTCAGCTATCCGCTACTTTCCAAACGGCGAACTTTTCCGCCCACTGATGAAACGACGCGTAGATTTTGACGACGGCTTCGCAAACAGAGTTAGGAAAAAGCAGTAACCTATCTTTTCCAAACTTCCTATCACTGGCAACCACCGAACAGCAGATATGTCGTCCTCAGACAGCTTTCAAAAGGGCCCGAAAGAGGCCATCAATCGTCTAGGAGCAAGATAGGTTGAGAGCAGGCCACCAAGGAGGCTAAACAAATGGTGGCTAAGCAGACCACCTGGCCTGGATATGTTTGTTCTCTTACGATTCTTTCATGACTATAAATTAAAAGCACCTATTGGTGATGCCTCCCTGGTTGAATGCTTATGTCTTTGTACTCAAGTCATTAGCACTGGTTAATTTTATACTTCAAATAAATCGATTTTCCTTGCGTACCGCGTAGCATTATACAAATTCGATTTACGTGACCGATGCACCTGGCCACGATTTATCTCGAAGCGTTCGTTTATAGCTCGTTACAGTTTACAGAGCATTCTGTGTGTCGAGTCTAAAACTAAAACACCAATACGTTATAACATCATTCGGAAACGAATATGCCAGTGAAAAATAAGCGCACGTAAACAAAGTGTTTGTCTTAGGACTTTTGTAGTAGGCGAATGACGGACTGTGATAAAGGCATCGTACCTGGCGGACACAAGCACTTGCGAAACCTTCCAACCCTCCAATTATTACTAATCACACCTTCTTGAGGTATATCCGACTTCAGATTCATATAGGATTTACTATCCAAAAGGATGCTCTCTACACGTGATCTGCCCTATATAGTGCATCAGATCCTGCGTTCCTTTTACCGAGGAACAGATGCAGCTATGTCCTCCTTTATACGTGTGGAATTGGCGCAAGTACCCTCATAGTGGGAAGATCAAACATATCTGCTTCTGTCTTGGGCGCACCATTTACATCACTGATAACGTTGGGCCCTGTCTTTGTGTACTGCACACATGTAAGCATCGGCACCACTAAGAAAAATGACCCATTTTCTAAAAGCAGCAACAATACCAGAGTGGACAGTAGCAATTTTTTATCGGAACTACTTTGCCTGCCCGCACGCAAAGAATACGTGTCTTGTCTCTACGTGGACGAACAAGCGCTCGGCTTGTTCGATGACGCCGCAGCGCATTGTAGAATATTGAGGATCGCGCTTCATTAAATCGCTGCTGACGTAACGACAAAAGAGCAGTTATGAGAACTATAAGGGTTACGGCAAGATTTAATTAGACATAAAACACGAAGCCTACTCTGACAGTACCTCGCAGATACGTGCGTGTACTTAGATCCGTACCCTGTGTATATAACGCAAACAATGCTTTTACACTTCATACGGCCTACAAACTATTTAATAATATGGTAGAACTACCGAGTGTAGTTAAGAACTGGCGCAGTATCATCTCACACGGATAGGTTGGGTGATTCGCATATAATTCATGCACGATGGTATCTTTCGCTCGAGGTAAACGGCGCTTAGCGTGTATGTAATGTATGTAACAAGAAGAGTGGCGAGGAGCAGTAACATTTCATAATGACGGCAACCTGATGTTAACTTATGCACGCATCTATTCGGGTCGTCAGAGTGGATTAATTTTTGATGTTTTAATATTTATAAAATAATTTAGGGATAATTTTGAATGTTTCATCATTTATAATAGTAAAATGATGATGTAGATTATTTATGATTAGAATAAAGCTGCTTACAGTTATTTAACGTTTCCTAAGACAAACCGCTATCAGTGTTAAGAGTTACCTGACAAAATGTGTCAGACTAGGGTCAAGTTCTTCAGACGTAAAAATTTGTTGTTTTCTGGGCTCGGTCTACGGGACACTTGTTACGTTGCCCCTTTGTGTCAGCGTGACCGTGAGGGTTGAGTGCTATTTTCACGTGACCTCGGTGGCTAACGTGGCGACGTCAACGGAAACGGCACAGAAGCTGCACCTCTGATCAGTCAGTTGTCAAAAGACTACTTCGCAAAGCGTGGAAGGTCTGCCAACCGGAGGCGAACCTCTGGCACCCTGTGCGACTATCTCGTTCGCATCCCAGTTCACTCCGTTATCGTCCTGCTCGTAATACCTATTGACGAATTTGCTATTAAGTGCACATATACAAATCCACACACTTTTCTTTCATACCTATAGTAGGCCGGTCAATTTCCAGAAACCGACATGCATGTCATACCCCGCAGACACGTATGATCTGTGCAACTAGCTATATATTACTAAGACTCCTCGCTGAAGCAATGTGATAGATCTATCGTATTGTTTCAGTGAGGATTTTTAGTGAATTATTATAGAGTAATTCAAGTACTCTATAGTTTTGGCTTTCTTGGCGGCTTAATGGTTTACGACTCCGCGAAATAATGTTTGATTTTATGCAAGATACAAGCCTTCGGTGCACGACAATCATCACATAAAAGGTCTGTATTCGTAAGCGCACTGCATCCATAGGTCCTGCAACACTTAACTGCACTCAGTATTCATCGCGCATTTCACTATTTTTAATTATGGAAATTATCTTACAGTTGGTTTTTTTTTCTTAGACAAAAAACTGAGCAAAACTACTACAAGTCATGCTTAAACGCCTTATAAATGCAGTACCTATTTTTCAATCTCCCAACGTCCATAGCCAATCGTAAACGCATCTACACATCCGAAATCACATCGCAACAAAGTTACTACCTGGTTTTCTTTGGACCGGTGTTTAATAGCTCCTATATTGATACATCAATTGGGTATTTGAAGAAGTTGAACGAGATCAAACGAATGTAAGAAAAAAAGTTGTGCCTGGACGGCAACGTGCATCTCAGATAAGGGTGCACATCAGTTACCGGGGTCCGTTTATGCACCTTATCAGGTACGAAGGTTCGATAACTTCTATCTAAATCTGCGCTTGCATTCTGCACTTTCAATTCTTAAAGGCTAGACGTATCCAACCAGCCAAATTGCATATAATGATACATGTGTTAAATATTGCGCTATGGTGACACTATAAAACTAGCAACTATAAGCCTTTGCGGCGCTAATTTAACTACATCAAATCAGGACAGCTGAAAGGACCGGAAGTCTTTCGGCTTCGATCAGTGGTCGCTTACCAAGTCGGAGCTTCTTCATTAGGATAGTTTTTACTACCATACACCTAGGCATATCTCATACTTTATACGTTTTTTTATAATATGTTATACTATATATATATATTAAATAATGTTTTGTTTTTCTAAAATGTTAATTTATTACTGTGTTTAGATGTTACCTTGTTTATTTTTAGTTATACTGTAATGGCTAATTATCTATAAAGGCACGCCAAAAACTTGTCGGAATATCCCTGCAAAAGCGTATAACAGTTTTAGTCAGCCATTCGTCCAATAAACAGCGTTATCTCAGGAGTATTTGATTCTCGCTTGATTGACTTGTTCCACACACAAACTATAGTATAAATGACGTAGTTGCGCTGAATACTGAGTATTACCTATTAGACTTACCAGTATTGTTTAATAATGTGTGCCCATCTTGAGATTCAGGTAGTACTCCGGAGGATTGCTGGCCCAGAGCGAATAAGGACACAGCGAACGCCAGAGATAATAGGACGTGTAACGTCCACATTCTTGCCGCAGGTCCACTAGATAACGCCACTTCGTTAAGTTATGTTAACTAGCAAGTAGGTCCATCCGACGATATCGAGACAGCCTAGTTGAAATCGAACATCTTCACTGTAAAATTACAAAATATGAAGATTAGGGTGTTTAAAATAGTAACAGAAACTATAAACAAGGACAAGGTGCAAAATAACACAGGAATATACTGGTATTCTCAAATTAATATGCAAAACTAATTTTACTCAGGACAGGGAAACTCCGCTGAAAGATTGTGCCACCTGCCAGTGCTAGAAGATAGTAGGACAAATGACAGTCTGTTCAGAATTACGATATCGTTCGTTTCCATAAAAAATGCCTCATCCACTAAACGTAAATTCAGTTTTTTTGGATGCCACTATAAGCAAACGATATGCCAATCATCCCGTACGTATAGATAACTTTGCATGACATAAATGTATTTTAGAATCGATCATCTTGGATGTTTGTTACTTATCCGACAAATAAAGGCCCACAGTGAAATTCCATCCAAGAACTTAACCAGACAGACTTGAGTTGCATAATTGTAATTAAATAAAAAAAAAGTAAATAAAAAAAAAGCTTTACTTTTGCTTATCACTAGTTGTGTAACATCGGAGCCGGATTACGGATTAACCGAGCTACAAACACGTAATCCGTAAAGGATAATTGTCTAATTTACGTATCATATTATAAGCACCATAGCCAGAGAGACATTAGAGGTCATCAAATAAATGGGCCGCTATTGCAAATCTAATGCAGATGGTCACCGTCGTCGAGGCGTGTACCCACCCGTTCGAACTGAATTTGGCGCACGTTTGGCAGTATAAGCTCTAACATTAATGTAAGTTAAGCAACCACAACTTAATATGCCTGGCCTAGAACGAACACTACCGGATTCGATACCATTTACCATTTTATTGCATAGCTATTTTGGTGGGAGCTGAGTTGTGTGTAATCTTTAGTGCGTAAAGCAAGTCGTCCTTATATAAAAATGCAGATGCAGACTCTTATCGGCTTCCACAATTGCGACAGCGTTAAACATTACTGCTCTGTAGGTGTGTCCTCGTAATACGCTATGATACCATAGTGGAACGTTTCTCCGAGCGTTCTCGTCTATGTCTATCCGATTGACGGATACAAAAAACTTGTTCTAGAGTTAACTTACTTATACATGTATACACGCGAGAACATATATCGCCACCAGTGTAGACCCGCTGGGACCCAACGTGAATTTTACGTTAGAATGCAAATAATGCCAGTAGAAAAGTGGCCCATCCCTATACAAATAACCAGATGTATAATACCTTTGACTGTTTGAAATTTTCTTGAATAACAGCTATAATAAAAGAAACCTTACTGCATTCGAATCAGTCAATGAGTGCAAAGCGTAGTCATTTACTATACTATGTACGCAAGTGATAGCTCAGGTTGGAGTAGTCTCAATTATAGACCCTCAGGCCAACAGTGAATGAGTGAGTGAGTGAGTGAGTGAACAATGAGGACGGAATAGGATTAGCCACGTATATCCGAGTTAGCAGAACAAGCTTACTGCTAACTTTGTCGATTACTGAAACCGCACCAGAGTGATGGGATAAAGCCCGTAATCTGTGATACATCTCTGATGTAAACTCGGCCGGCGCATCGTATAATCGGAATAGCATTGGTCAATATACGGACTAGCTACTGAGAATTAACCTGATTCAAATAACCTGAACCCACTCATAGACTAGCTATTTCTACATACTTTTGTTCTGGCTGGTAGTTCAATCGTTAAAAAACTTTTATGGAACTGAAATCAAGCGTGTACGCTACACCCTAAAAAGTATGTCTATAAAGTACGACAGTATAGAAAGGAATGTTTCGGTTTACTATGGAGTGGCCCAAGAGAGCTGGGGGCTCGTTCCATTAAAACATACACACATCAAAGCTTATTTTGTCGCGTTTTGTGTTTTTGCTATCGTTTAATATCCGTATTTTATCTAAGCTCTGATCAGTCACTGTTAGTGTCTAATAACCGTTTAGGTTCGTACCGAGTGCGCAACCTCGTCCGAAGGTTATTTCCTATTATACATAAGATAATGGAGCGACAGGGATATGTACTCGTATAGAGTAACGAATATCGACGAACTACCTTCGTATCATTTGCCAAGGTGAAGCATCCCGATCCAAGGCCTCCTGGCACCTTTCGGCTTGGCTTCGTAAATAAGATTTTCAAACCCCTTCTTGAAATAGTAGTGTGCCTACAATTCTATAGAGGCCTAGGTTATGCATAAGTTTATGCACCTGGCTAGTGAGTCGACAGAAAATGCAACGAGGTTTCCGCAAACGACGCCTCTAAAAAAATGTCCAAAGCATCCCGTGCTAGGAAATATACCTTACACGAAACACGAAACACAAAGTATCTTAATTATTAATTAGAACAAACAAAAAGATAATATTGACCTTTTACATGTTTCAATATCTGATCGGCGCACATATTAGAACATGTCAATTGCAAGACATCTACCTTTTTTTTTTTTTTTTTTTTTGATAAAAGCAGTAGCCCATACAAATTTTAATGAAACGCGCATCGTATTCTGCTTTTAGGAAACACTTTAATAATAAGAGGGTTTTTTTGTTTTTTAAGGCCAGTACGTCATGAAACAGCTAGCAGATAACCGCTGTTGAAGGAACTTTAATCATCCATTTGCTTATTAATTTATAACCTGATAGCTCGAACCTGGAGCTCTACGAACATTTTGTGGAAAAGGTTATCCACATGAAATATATTTACTCTTGTGGCGCTAGTTTTTTTTTTTTTTCATTTACACGTAGTCTGTTGGAACATCAGTGTGAAAGTTATTGCGAGAGGGGCTGACAGTAAACACCGCATCCGTAATATACCCGTGTGAGACAAGCACTGTTTCAAGAGGCCCACTTCTCCGGCTAAGCAATTTTTTTTATTGAATATGAATCCAAAATACGTTATACAACATTAGTGTCCATCTGTTTTCTAGTATGAAGTACAATTGACCTCGGCACGAAGGTCGCAAGTCCCAAATAGACAGTCATCCTTGTTAGACAAAAGGACAACAACTATACACAACAAACTGTATTTGTTGTTGAGTTAGATACGTACAAACCAGTCCGATTCGTTGATGATAGTCGTAATCCGTCGAATTGTTATTACCAAAAAGTTGAATTAACACTAATTTGTTCACCTTCGGCTTCATATTGTCACACCATCACTCGCTAACAATGGGAGTCAAAATCATAAGCAATAAATATATGAAGCACTTGATCCTCGAATCCTTCAATGAATTACTTAACTCCAAAGATCGCTCACTAATAAAACACCACCATCGATAGCACAGCGATAGAGGTTGTCCTTTATGTTACGCGCACATCGTTTTTTTTTCTTAGTATATTAACCGTGAGAAAACGATACAATGTCCAGCAGTAACTGAAATCAGATAGTTGTTGGTGTTGTGTATTTGAAAGAAAAGCAACGCATCTGTCGATGACGGTTAGTGCACAGCTTTTATTCCGTTCATTTTTTTCGATCTGCTCGAAACAACCAGCTATCCAGTAGTCAATCAATCAATCAATCAATCAATCGACCACTTGTAGCCACATAATTCTTGCTGAGGTTGGACAAAACGGACTTCTACGCCTCTATATGCTGATCAATGTTCAGACATATTGAATGTGCTATGTATATTTGTCCGCGTACGAGTAATGAGCGGGTAGAAAGCTAGAAACCCAGAGTTCGCGTAGTCGGAATTACGTAAGTGATAACCCATCAAGCATGATGGCTATGGTGATTGTTTGCTTAACTGGCCGGGCTGTTCGCTAGATAGCGTCGTTCGGCTTGCCTGGGTTACGGAGGTTGCGCGCTCTGTAGCCGGCGACGATTTCGAGCTGCTGCTGATGTGAACTAGGGGCATCGCGCGCGTTGCCCTCTCCCTGCCCGGGAAGAGACGTCCCTTCCCAGTCGAGGAGAGAGTGCGGCGCCATCACCCGGGAAGGCCGTTCCAGACCAAATCAAACCGAACACCAGGCACGAGCCGATTCTACCCGGCAGCATCAGGTGCAAAGAACAGAGCGCGAAAGCTTGCGTGCCATCGCCATCCGCCTGCTTCAGTACACGATTGATACATATCTGCGTATAACCAGCCGTGGGCTCCGAAACTAATACGCATATGTGGAAACGGTCGGGTATACAAAAGTAGTGGAAGATTCGCTTCTGTTCACTGTTGAAGAGATTTCTTCTTTAGCATTTTCGTTTCGATGCCCCAGGTACAAATGCAAGTGAAAAAAAAAAAGCCTGTTTAAATTTTACCGCCAGTGAACCCGCTTGACACGATCTAGCCCTCGTAGTGATGCGATTAGAAATGTTTTTATAGAAAATACAACTGATACACCCAAATATTCGTCCGACGACACTTTTGACCAGTCTTTGAATTAACTATCAATTTCGGATTATCACTTTCTTAAAATACGCAAATGTTGGTGCGTTAAAGATCTATACACATTATACGTGTATATACTGATATGCACGTTTACTAAGCAGAAAGAGCGTAGATCTTTGTAATCTAGTATCCTAGGAATGACCCACAATGGTTGGCACACAATGTTTTGGGTTTTGACTTTTGTTTGTTGCAAAGGGGAGTTCATGAATGTTTCGTTACTGCCGCTATTTGTTGCTTCACAGAGTTGGCTTCTAACACAAAGCGAAGGCCATCCATCTTCGCGCCTAGACCATTTTAGGATGCGTCCCTGTGTTTTTCAGTAAACAAAAAGTTCACCACCACACTATAATGTGAGTAGTTAATGTCATAATCTCACTCTCGAGGTAGTTGCGGCCGGTGTTCAATCGAAGTACGTAGACTGAGAACGTACTCCGAAGTCATCGTTCGGAAGCCGTCAGTGATCGTACATATTCTAAACATTTAACCAACAGAATTTGTTTGCAGACACGATAAATCGTAGCAGTGATCCCTTACAGCCTGATATTACAGCCAGTTAGCGCGTTGGGTCGTTACTCTCAGCCCGCTGTTCTCGTTATCCTCCGACCTCTTCTTAATATATGATTATTAGTTATATTCAAGCGAATTTTAATAAGTAAAAAAATAGACAGGAATGGGCGCATTAGATACCGAACCCCGTGCTACGACGAAATAGCTTGTACTATCATACAAAATAAAATAATGTCGAACGACAGATACGTTCGATGAACGAGCCGAGTCATGAATTCCTTAAAAAAAATTCTGAAATGAAAGTGAAACAGTGTGAGAAATTCGTGGAGCTTAAAACCACAAAAGCATTGATTCATATTTAAATGACGTACCCGAATAGCTGGTTCGAACTAGAGTGTTTTCCTTGAATTGATTTATAACAATGGATGGAGAGTGCTTCTGTTACTCATAATCACTGCAATCTGCACTATTTCCATTTAGAATCTCTGTGACTCGCTCAAAATTCAAGCAATGGATCACCTTCGAAGTAATAATGGGTTCAATGTTGGTGTACAATTTAAAGCTACGCTATCATGTGCCACTGCTGCGTGTCAGAGTGAGTCGCCAGTCTGTGTTGGCCTTAAATAGATACCGATCACTCTATGAAGGTAAATTGTTTTCTAGTAATTGTACGCTATAAAATAGTTTTTTTTTTCTGCTTATTTGGGCGGCACGCCAATCTGTAAAATTGTTTTCTCGGGTTTCTAACGTTGGTACCTGTAGCTGGTTTGGGCGTTATGTACCGAAGAGGACGTCAGAACAAACGTTTGCTTTTTTTATCCTAGTTTCAGCGGTTACCTTCAAACAATAGTAAAAAGGTGCTGATATCGCCAACGACACCGCAGACGTCTATTCATGTTAGCATGCATCGTCCTATGTCCTATCGTGCGCCAACAAGCGTCGCTGTCTGTGTTTCATTCGTTGCCGCCGTATGTATCTGAGCGGCCGTTAACGATGCTAGTACGGAACGATCAGCTCTTTCTTCATCTCTTTCTAAATGAATGACCCATCTATTCTGCATGGAACTTGTTGGTCGCAAAGTTTGCCTGTGGCATTCACTTATGACGATGACTGCAATACGTCTTGTTATGTTCTTACTTGGATGCATATGTGTGTGCGTATATCTCTCTCAATGAGAGCGGCTTGGGCTTGTCGTATCACTTGCTTAATGAAACGACTCACTGCGGTCTGGACTGGGCCCCACCCACGCGTGTTCACGTTGCAGAAGCGCCCGAAAGACCAGTCGATAGAAGTAGACCATTATACGCTACAGAAAAATACCATCAGCAAGCTATCGAAACAAAAAAAAAACATTAGACGTCTTTTTACGTCGGAATATTCCTACGCGTCAACACAACTCGTACAACATTGCGCTTCTACGTACTAGCCAGCGTCGCAAGCACCGCCGACTCTTAGGGACGGCACCACATGTGAACGAAGGACCTTATCCTGCAAGCGCATCGCGTATAATAGTACGCGTACGGCGAATAGAATGTATCCAATATTTTAATTGCGTATACTGTTCGAGTCACAGCGTCTATAGTCTACCGATTCAGAACAAGACTGCATGATCGCTGTTTGGCGTATGTGGAGACAAACGTTATCGTATTGGACTGTAACAGCCACGCTTGTACCCGTGGTCTCAAATGGGCGCTTATAGCAAAACGACGAATGACGCTCCAGGCTCGTATGAGGCTGGAGCAGTGGAGCAATGTCTAAAGCCAGTATCTTTGACATCGCGCTTGAAGATGTGCATCACGGCAAGAACCAGGGAAGGACGAAAGACTGACAAGGCAGCTGGAAGGTGATTTGTCCTGATGTTTCCAACAACGATGAAGCACACGTTTCCCGAAGAGTCTGACAGTACACCGCGAGGTTATCAACTTCCATTCTAGATGACCTGGAAGGCCTTCCAACGTCGTTACTTGAATCTCTCGATTTGTCGAACAAAACATGTTTCTAGCTTACTTAGCCGACTGCATCTTCGGCAGTTTTGTCGATAAACCCGTAAGTGGGTCGGTCTCAACTATTTTATGCATGATTGCTAAGATACTAATAACGATTTAAGACAGCAGAAGCTAATTCAATGTACGTCAATGTTTTTTTCTTCAACATATGTAATCTTAGTAAAACGATAGAGTGATCTTGATAATGCTTTATCTTAGCTTGCTAATAAACTAGCTAAATATCTTATAGGTGTTCTCTATAGTTTTCAGATTTTTTATTTTTCTCAAATGGCAGGGTAAGCTTCGTTAACCTTGATTTCCAAACTTAAAATAGCGCTAAAACTCTCCGGCTGTATAAGTCGGTTTCGCGTGTGTGTATATTGTGTGTGTATTGACCTATTCGTGCTTCACTTGGACGAGCTTCTACTTGTTGAAATGTGTCCTAGAAGTTGCTGAGAATTTATGGCGACATGTTTCAATGGGCAAATATTATAATCGGATTGCCCTTCCAGTCACCTACAGACCGAAAAATTTTTAACGCTTTCCTATATATCTCTTGCTGCTAGTTAAAGCAGGAATTGAATACGAGACGTAGATATAAAGATAGAATTCTAAATTGTTCAGAGGGCTTTGCATGATCACCATTCGTGTAAACCGGTTTACGATGTGCGTTCACGTACCCGCTATTAATTGTGAAGGACGATGCTTTGCTTAAGGGCACATCCTAATTCATTTTGAGTCCAGGAATGATGCTTAATGGGCATTTGGTGCCAATGTAACTTATTGTATAGCATAAAGTTAATTTTCTAATGGCGTTACGGCGAGCACCATATCTGCGTAGAGGTACTGTGCTGGCGAAAGCTTTATTACAAAAAGAAAAGGAAACCGATCGTTAGCTGATTGCCTCGGGATCGTTAATGCTCTGAGTCAGCGAAACACAACGTTGCGCAAGGGGACGGCAATGAATTTCGCTTTAAAAAACCCATCAGTTTCATTTTGAGTAGCAGTAATAAATTGTTTTGCGGATTCGTATGGAATACTCTACTAGCAGAGAAATATATAAAACTGTACAGTATGTAACATCTTGCGTTTAATAACCATCTAATGACAGCACAAAAATCTGTATAATTAAAGCAGTAAGTCGATGCATCATGTTGTTAATCGTCGTGCGTTTCTATTCAGCACATGCACGAAAAAAAAATTAAATACTTAATTAAAAAAAAATAGAATATAAACTTCTTTCCAAAGTTAGCTAATTGACTTAATGTAATTATTTAATATTACGTTCGTTTTCGGCTACGTTCTTCATAAGATCCTGCAGAACCCATTCCGTCACCCGATCATAGTGCTAACTTTCCTTAGTTAAGTTCTATTATTTATTAGCAATAGTTGGAGTTACGCTGTCCCTCCCAGCGGTCTCGCTACGAAACTGTTCGTGTTACATCCGAATCGTACCACACGTTATCACTCGGTTGGCTCTGTTGTCTCGAAGTTTATAGATTTACTCGCCATATTGGCGCAATTGTTCTATAACCGTAATTGTTTACCCTGGTGGAATGGATGTTCCAGTAATCCCTTCGACAATCAATTTTATTCCGACTTTCTCGATTCATCGTTGCCTCATTTTCCCATTTTAATTCTTATCATCATCATCATCTAGTGAAAGTTTACACACAGTCGAGCAATATGGACCATATTCCAAGGTGGTTCATTAACAGTCTCGCAGATCAACTAACAAGTAGCCTCATCTTCTTATGTCAAAGAGAGAAGTAGCCACGTGGGATAAAAATATTCATCCTATCAGAGGATACGAGTTATACGCCTAGAAGATAGTTCATATTTATCGATTATGAGCTATTTCGGTGTAAATTACCTAAATTTGAAAAAAAAAAATAAATAAATAAAAAGTCGACATTTTTTCGCTAAGTTCAACGTTGAGTCTATTTCTCAGAACTTGAAAGGATAAACGTTTTTCCAGCACAGCCCTTTGACAAGCTTTCGACGGCTTTTTTTTTTATCCGAATTACATTTTAAACAGTAATACCCATCCAAATGGAGAATATGTACTATATATAATCTGATGATTTTACTTATTTTCTAAAGTTAACTACTCGCAGAAAAGAGTATCGGCAAATTAAAAAAAAAAAACAAGTTATGAATCACGCTGATATACTACTGAATTTCAGGAGTGTAAGAGCTCGATAAGCCAACGACTGTCCAACATGAACTTTTAGCGAACTCTCAACAAAAAACGCGCAAAAAAACGACAAACATACCTAAACTAACAATACGCTATATGAAAAAAGATGCTCGCAAACATCAGACGCGCACCTAAATTCCAAAGAAAACTCTAGTCACCCGCTAAGAATCATCTTAATCGAACCATTCTAATTCTAAATAAAATTCTGTTAAATGACTAACGCGGATTATACAGTGAACTTTTTTTCCCACTATGTTCACATAGGGTTCATTGGTACGTATTGGCAACAAATTACGACAGCATTAGCGGCCGTGATATTCGCTCGATTTTTAGCCAAGGGCCAAAAGGACAAGCCTTGTGTGGGAAGCGAGGACGGATATGTGGCAATGACGAGTACGTTTCTCCTTTCGATCGATTACCTTGAGCACTTGTTGCCTCGAACAAATGAATATCCACTGTGTATACATATGTACATACCGTATCTATTGCTCCATGGTGTTCGTCGATAGCTTCGGGAAAACTCTACCTGATTCAAATTCATTCCGACCAAACTAGAGAAATGCAAACTTACGATTTCCGAACGACAAAGCAGAGGTTTTTACGATACGAAATCCAGTAATATAGGCGCTTACGACAAGATCCTAGAAATATCGCCCTTGATCGGAATACGGATATAGCAGCTAACAACCGAAAATTGCGAACTACGCTGGGAAAGCGCAGTCAAAAGGCTGCAACCTATCTGAGTCCCTCCATGGATATCTTCGCTTCGGTGGGTCAAATGATGCCTGTCAGCCTGACCCCACGAGATCGTAGCATCTTTTAATTCGTACAAGCCTCAGGTACAACTCCTCCGTTTTGAGGTCCTTATTTCTGAAAAGACGATTTGATGTTACTGAAACCATACTGCCATATTGCAATCGGCAATAGTTACCCAGCGCCATATCATAGCTTTTTCTTACTGGCACAAATTGCATAGCGTTTTCGTGTGAGTAGCGAAGCTCGAGAGACCTAACCTTTGTCTCCTTCGTAGCATCTTCCGGGAAGCAGGTATCAGTGACAGTGCCTGTAACCAGGTCTGACAAACGTTTCATTGTCAAGCTATTTAGCACCGTCGACAACAATGTAAGATGGCCAAGCTACCGTTAGTTCTCTCTTCGGCTGACCCATTATATAGAGACTAGACGACATTTTGTAAGCTCCGCAGTGGTTGCTTCGATTAGTAATAGCTAAGCAAATTAGAAATCTCCATGGTAGGGCGCGTTTTGCTATTAACGTTTGACACTGTTTTCTATTTTGGAAGTGGCATAGCAAATAGGGCACGTTTATTGCTTTTATTCTTAAATGTTCGTTACTAGTTCATTACAATCTCATACCATTAACCTTTACCCATTTATTTTTACGTGTTTATCGTTGACGAAATTTAGCCTATATTCGTAGAATATAACCACGTAAACAAAAGCCAGAATTCAGAACTGTGTGGTGGCAGAACAGTTGTGAGGCATATTTTTCTTTAGCAGATTTGCGGAGTATTCGGTGCCACCAAGATTGATGATACAACAATTACGCGTGATTTATACTACGTTGCGTAAATAAAAAAACGTCTCGGCATCGCTAACGATGTGTGTGTATATGTGGTGCGTTGAACGGATGGTGGTATGGCCCTTCCACAACGGCTACGTACCATAGTATAAAGACTAGGCAGCCTCAATCTGCAATGTATTTGAAATCGGCTTCTCGTCAAACAACTGCAATCTTTTCCTCGTAACGATGGTAATATCTACGAATAGACCAACAATTATTGAGAATCGCCCAGTTGGATAAATTCGTTTTAGAGATTTTCAACTTTGTTACGTTCTGCCGATAGCGAATCGAATGAAAAATAGAAATAGCCAACTGACTCAAGTTATGGGAAGCATGAACTTTTCACGACTATCGTCTACCAGTCGCCTAGGAGCCGTTACTGACTACGACGGCTTGTTCGAATCGTCATGCAGGAAGCAATAACTTCGAGTAGGCTACTTTTTTCGCTTCCTAAATATACTTACCTAGATAGTAATACCGTGCGTGTAGAAACGAAGAATAAGGCGAGAAGGTCCACAAAAGAGGGAGCGTGAAAGCTTGTCTAGAACCGGACCAGCCCAGCAAACCGTGGCACTCCTGAGTAGTTTTTCTAGTTCGATCACTTTTGCTTTTTCCTTTTCATTCAAGCACAGACGAAGGAAAACTACTGAAACTGTCACACGTTTCTAGTCTCTACTTAATGTTCTGACAGCTTTTTCATTTGCTAAGTAAAGGTTCGACTGATCGAGCTGACGGTATGTTTTGAAGCTTTGTGTATAGATGATAGCGAAATTCGGCCTGTCTAGTATTGGTTACATTGTCAGAATGCATGTCGGATATCGTGACCTGTGGAAATCTGAATAATGCCTTAATGACCACGGATATGGTCGTTGAAGTAAAAAAAAAAAAAGAATACGCTGTTATTCAATGCAACAACTCCATATTTATTAGTAGCTGTCGTTTCACAATATGTAGTTCCTAAATTTTTTGTTCCTCCAAATCTGAATGGTCAACGAATGAGTTTCAATTATAGAGGTGAGTGGATACATTCTGCGTGAGCGGGCTATGGCCGTTTAAACCGGCCTTTCAACTGCTTGATGATCCTGCACTGACTGGATAAATGTTAAAACGATGGTCGAATTTGTTGCTAGGTAGATATTAAAACAATGATTATCATGTTTCTTTTTGCGACTGCGTTTCATAGCAGTCACATCTTGATTACCGCCACTTCCCTTCAAACGGGCATCTACTTTGTCCATTGCTCTTTGCTGTATACATCATCATTGTTCTTGTAGCACAATAATCGATACACATGTACGTATCTTCACCTGGTATTGTTGTCAACCTTTAACCCTTCTCACTGGTCGTTTTCTCGACTATGGCAATAATCATTTTTCGCACTCCCCAAACGGTGAACTGATAAAGGTTACCGCTTCCCCGACGATGAGCTTTTTATCTGTTTGTTTTAGCCTATAGCCCACTACCTCTGCTGCAATACGATTGACGTGTCATATCGCTGATACGCCGTTTCGATGCCGATACTCGTGATTAACGGGGGAGATCGGCCTCATTCAGTCATCCTCAGCTGGCCGTACGCACAATCTACGGAGAAAGGAATAGGGTAAATAGAAAACAAAGAGCCCAACTCCAGACCTGGTCGTTTTCGGTCGACAACACTCTCTCAAAGCCCTTCGACGTTTTGTCGCGCCTACATCATAATCTCCAACATCTACGACCGTCATTATCTTTTTATCACTACTCCGTTTGCTTTTTCGGTTCTGTGTCCGACTACCCGTTCATCTTTCTTGTCCTGCGAGCCCTACAGCCAGTCTCCGTATACTAAAAACTGCACAAAGGGATAAACCTCGAAAGAAAGGCGAAGAAGCAAGACCAAGTGAGAGCAGATAACAGCGACAATAGCGCTTTCGTCTTATCTTCGAAAAGTTAAAAAGAGGAAGCTCAGTTGGGACACCGTCCGAAGCCTTTTCGACCGAGTCGATTGCTAGATGTTTTCTGTACATACCGTTCTTATAGATTTGCCGTATCTTTGATTTTACGCTGTTTCTGCTTTGTTCTCGGCTGGTATTACGCAAGTTCACCGTTCCTGGCTATTACCTATTAGTACTTGACTGAAACTGTATAAGTAGTAAGATCGTGCACGTACGCACGTGCTTTTCTTACCACCTTTAATGCATTTAGAGCGCTGGCTTTTGATGTCATCACAAATGGCTTGTTCCTGTATGCTCAGCATAGTTGCTATCACCACGGATAGTGTCGTATCCAGATTCAGGGGTTGACGAACAAATAGAGCACCTACAACGGCATCGATGCTCGTATGGATTTTGTTAGAATTGCTTTTTATTTCCGTCAGACACACACAAACACGCTAATATACTTAAAAAAGTAAACGTTGTGTGACGTCACGGTATGCAATCCTAGGAACGGCAAGGATAGCGGTATATCAGGTGAAAATGTAGCATACAGCGTCGAGGGGCACACGGCGTCTGTTCGATATACATATTGTTCTAGATCACTGCAATTTTTTATATCATTTTATATACAGTGTGGCTCCTTAAGACATCCGCTAAGATATAAATTAAGTGACATATCTTTTCAGTTTTCGGGAGAAACGATTTTGTCTCTAGCTCTCTCAGTTAGTGGATTAGCTTAACGGTACTCTTAGTAAATTTCAATATAGTCATTGATAATAAATAATCAATTGAAAACTAACGATAGATTTTTACGTAAGTAAGCGACCTAATCGATCTTAAAAAGAGTAATAAACAACAAAAAGTCCACCTAATTGGACAACGTTGCAATCGAATGGTAAATGCGTACCAATACTTCAATCCCTTCAGTGGCCCGTGCGTGTTGGCATCGGTGAACGAACGTGGGTGGTAAAACACAGCCGGCCAAATACATATCGTTTTGTTTTTATAATGTACGAATAGGTCTTAAGAGGATTGAGAAAGGGGAAACATGTGAACCTTCGATGTTAGAACTTCCTTCTAGCCTACCTCTAAATACCTGCCTATCGTTTTGGCTATTACTATTGTGATCATTTTTTATCATTAATTTTATTATTATCTATTATATCATTATTATATTTATATCGCCGCTACAAGAATTATGCTTAGTCATACTGCCATAACTCATACATAACCACTTCAGCTACCCTTTACCCCCTAGATATTTTTTGGACGGGGTAGTTCTATAGATAGTCGGTCACTGCTAGGATCACCGGGACCCTTGGTTTTGCTTGAGCGCTCCCTACATATATTTACCCTTGAAAACAGAAGCGTTTGGTGTGCATGCTCTGTCGCGCACTGCTGTTTCAGCTATGCATTATAAGTACAAAAGACTATCGGATAATTTTAGCAGTCTAATTAGATACGTATTATGTATTCGCGTGTCGTATGGGGAACTATTGGCTAGCGATCGTAATACTTAAAATATGAAACCGTACAGGGGTAACTGCGGCCCATAGACAATACGAGGTCGGGTCTCTAATAATATATGATTTTGATTAAACAGTTCCTTACTCTTGCACATGTTAACTCGAATAGCATGTGAACGTGCGTTACAAAATGTGTGAGCAGGTTTTTACGGAGTCCATTCTGCTAACATCAATTACATCACATAATCGATGTTAGGATCTGTCGAAAATTGGAAAAGCTTAAATAAGTTATTTTCGGATTTTAAGTTTAGAGCGATCTGCGAGGAACTCACTGAACCCAGGAGTTTTTTTTGGTCAAAGTTGCGCGCACCAAATGCGTTAAAAACAGTGTTCCCTGAGACATGGATGACGTTCACTGCAATGAAAAACAGCCCATCGATCATAGTAATAACAATATTTATCACAACTCACACTTTCTGTACTTCTTGCTTATAGTTTTAGTGGCATCACCCATCGGAAATGCTTTATGTTGTAAAACGCTCTCGTTAATGGTGTCCTTTGGTTGTTGTTTGTCGACATTTCGTGCTTCGTCTTTCAGCCCCAGAAATCGCTACTAAGTTCGCTGCTTTAGTAGAGAGTCTGGGAAACCTAGTAAACATAAAAACCACACAAGTCTTTGCAGTAGGAGATGCGTCTGAGGTGACCTAGCCGCTAACCCCTCCGCCAATTGGATCCTGAGCTACGCACAGCCATATATATATATATATATAGCGACGTAGGTTCTCAAAAGTTACTACATCACTCAAAATTGATTGCCAGACAAAATCTACAGACGAAAGTATAAATCGCATTTGTAATAAGAGTTATTTGAAATGCACTTATTTCATTAATCCAATTGAGAACCTGGATCTTATAACCGCGAGCCATTAGGGGCACCTGTCTTTCTTTCACCAGGGTCAATGGCTAACTAGCTTATATAGGGTACGTACGCAATACAGAATGATACTATTATTACGCCCACGTTTCATTGTAGTGCTAGTGGAAAGCAGACTTTTCGCAGCTCTTCGGTGAATTGATTCAAAATCAAATATCTGCGATCTTTTTAAGTTACGCCACGATATTGCTGCACTTCTACCAAAGATGAGCTGTTGTATTCTCCTAACCAATCACCTAGTTCAAGGTTGAATCCCAGCGCGTAATATGGTAACAAGTTATATCTGGATAGCGGCGGTGGTGATGAGGGCGTTCAACTCCAGAAGGTTTATACGGTGATGCCGTAAATCTGACTTCCGTGTTTTACGTCCTTCACTGCCATTAGGCGTTTCTTCATACGGACGGGCCCCCACCGCGGAACAAACTGTGTCTATACGCGCGGATTCGAATCCCGACCACGTCATGACTCTATTTTTAACATCGAAACACGTCACCCGAGCAGGCTATCACGCGGACGATGCTACACTCTGACCCAGCTTGGACAATTCTACGCACACATACTCTATCCTATATTTTTTAACTAACGATGTCTGTGTTCGTATATATATATATATATATAGGGTGTTCCAAAGTTCAATGGGTTGAAATTTGTTAGAAGTAATAGGCAAGATTATGTTTATAACATAAAATATATACTGTAAAATACTGTTGGAAGTATGGAAATGCAGCCGTAGTGCAAATTAATACAATATCGCAAGCAATTACGATAAATCAGATAAAAGATGCGTTCACAACGCGTGTAAAATGTTTATACACGAATGAGCTACAGCGGTCAAGAAAAGTCTATAACGTGAATCTATGAGATAATCAATTGATAAGCTTGACTTCAGTGAAGCAAAAGCCTGCCGAATTTTCATATGTTACGAACGGACGGTGCACGCTACCGATAAAGACGGTCTAAACCGAAGAAAATATCTTCTAAATGTTACGTAGAAGACGTGCAACTTCCGAGAAATATTCTCGGAGCAAAAAGGCTAGTCGAAGTTAACTGGCATAGTTAATAGACATAATCGTACTTACTAAACAAGTGTAAATCAACATGTTAGGTAGAAACACCAAGTAAATTTGCCAGGAGTTATCATGTGATGCCACCTATCAGGAAAAAAATTAATTAGATTAATTTTTTTGAAAATACAACTACTCGTATCAGTTGCTAGAATCTATTGCGGAAAGCTGTTTTATCATACATTCAGGGAGAGCCTCAATGAAGGATGACGAATCTCGTTTCCCATAGGACGGACCACTTGCACGCGACCATTGCGATGTTAGGGCATATTTTGATGAGCAGTTTCCAAATAGATGGACTGGTCGAACCTTAAGAATAAAATGACAATGAGGCAAAAAATCGACCACACTATAACATTGAAAAAACGCAAGGATGCACCGCAACACCAAATGACGTGCGCGAACCGCGGACTCCGAAGAGGCAAAGTCGAGAGATCGTTATCTTGACTTGTCCTACCAACCTACTGAAATTGGCTGTCATCCAACTTAAATAATAGAGCTTTTAGCACGAGACTGGCCTCCGCATCACCTCAAATAGGAGATTCTTCTCAAGAACGCGCATTGGAGGAGTTCTTCACTTACATCAATTTGCCTAATCTCGTATTCCTTCATTCGTCTGCCTTTAACAAACTGGTAACGCTCCGGTGCTTTATTTTGCCAGATTCAAGCTAACGGCGTTGCACTTGCTACAAATGAAAGCGGAGCTGAGAATGGCCACCTTCAGCCTCATTGCCTAATAAAAGTTTAGTCCAATAGCACCCTTGATATTTTATACTCCTATTAATACAAGGTTCCTTATTATATGATGGTTTGTTTATCCACAATCTTTCTTTATGCTAACTTTACAACGATATATGTTAAGAAACGTAATATAATAATCTTTATTAGAATTTACAAAAAATCACATAGGAGTTAGCTAGAAATCGAATTTGCTAAGCTAAGAACGTCCACTCGCGTACATCAGATTAAAAGTTATTCTCTCTACATGTCTCTATATTTCGTCAATTTGCGGTTAACTTCTAACGTGTCCTTGTAACTCTAACGACTTGTTCTTAAATCTACGTAAGAGAGTAGAAATAGCTGTTTCGCTGTGGTATTCAACTCTGCACAAACAGCTTCAGCCCTAGACATGGCGGACACACTATATGAAGGCAGGACCGTGCGCACAAGGAGAAGGACAAATGTTGAGAGGGAGCTTAATGAATGCGTGTTTACGTTTAAGAAAATAAAAAAAAATTATCCTCTTTAGGTCTATCTTACAGTTGTGTTTTCACTAAGTAGTTTTCAGATGCCATCTGCAACAACACAGGATTTTTGTTGGTATGCGTCGGGTCGTCGAAAGAAGTTAATGACAAAATCTTTTAAGCAAGATCGAAACTTTCAGGGGCTCTAGAATCAATGAATTAGAAAAAAACGCTCAATCAGCCCAAAAAATGACCCAAAAAAGGATAGTGTCTGGAAGAAGATGGCAAATATTTGATAAGTTATGCTTGCATTGTCAATGTACTTATTTCTATGGGATTTTAGTTCCAAGCCTGCCAACCACATAGACTATGTAACATGTGCAGCTCAATAGGGAAGTGTTTACTTCAGTTCAAAATACAGTTCGTAGCAGAATCATTTGCATGCGCCTAACACGCTACTTGTAT
>NW_019213980.1:23521-28463 GCF_002532875.2 Varroa jacobsoni | reverse complement strand
ACATGCATCAACTGTGCAGTAAAGAAATCGTTCTACATGGGGCACATCCGTTTCCCAGACAGTAGCGATATGTCGGGCCTAACATTGAAACTAGGCTCTAATATAGTTACAACTATCAAAAAGCAACTGTACTTGTCCACGGCTAAGTTTTCTTCTTTTTCTGTTTGAGAGATGCCAACGATACCCTTACGCTAAAAGTAACCATTATCAGCCGCAAAGGTACGAGCTTGAGAGATATCGGCCTGTGACTCATGTATTCCACGCTCCCGCCATCTAATTCTGCACGTTGTACTCTGTTCCTTCTGGGTTCGCAATGACGAATTTGCCAAACACGCAGATGCATCAAGTGATTGGAAAAGCCACCTCACCCCTCTGGAGCAATTCCTCAAGAATAGCTATGGTGACTGTAAGAGTTTCGGCGATGGCGGCTTCACACAGAAGCCGTTTAGCGATCACATACCACAAGTGCCGAAAGAATAAAAGCAAGATCCAGCGTGCGCAAAGAAACCAATTGGTAACCACAGAGACACATACAATCCTAGGTAACCTCGAACCTGAAAAAAGCTGACCTGAAGTGTCTGAAGCCCCCATTCAGAACATGCAAATGATGATGATGAAGGCTATGCGAAGCGACCATAAATAAGATGATGTTGAAATTTATTGTTTATCATTCACCCGGTGCAATGTGTATTGAATTATACGCAAGGTCTGTTTTGAGTCGTCTCTTTGTAACGCATTGGATAGATTTTGTTTTAGTATTCGGCCATGAGAAGAGCGTTGATAGGGGTGCGACTTAATTTTGAAGTAATTCAGCAATAATCTTTATCAATGGCTTTGATAATATAAGCACACGTGCTTTATTGTACCTGCTATCCTCTCTGCGTTCGGTTTACGTATTACGTTATCTTACGATAAAGCTGTTGTTGTTGTTTTATATTGACGTTAACCTAAAAGTGATGCACAAAAAACGTATGAAGTTTAGCAAATCACGATTTTCTAGAATCGACTTGTGTGCAAAATCATATGTAATTATAAAAATGATAAATATAATTATTATCACTGTTATAGTTAATCCCGTCGTGGTTTTTTTATCATTCATTCAAGCTTTAGCTGTTCCTGGCTGCTTCTCAATGACTCGCTCGCTGGTTTCATTTCGGTTTTCTTCGGTACATGAATATTATTCGTTAAAATATGTTTTCCTTTGCTTCCACAAAACTTACGCGTTTTTTCTTATCGTTTGCACTGGATGACTGACCAACTACAATAGGCGCTTGGTGGCAGCCCTGTCGGTGATGTTGTAACGCAACGGTTCCTCTCGTCGACGAACTAACATCTTCATTGTCGTCGTCTTTTGCTTCTAGCAACAGCTGCAACTGTCTTTATTGCTATTTGCGGACGAAGCCTGGACCAATCCTGGCGAGACTTCAACAGCTATTGGCTAGTTTTTTCCGTGATCACCGGCACAAGGGCTGCCATTGCGCTTCTCCTGCAGCCGCGTCGGCCCCTACTGATGATTGCGACGACGACCAAATCATTGAAAGGGTTAGGTTACGCGTGAAGCTCGTTTTCTTCAACGAACGGCTACCGCCAGCGACGGCTGAATCTGAAACCTCGATGAGTTTTTTGGTCAGCACGGGATCGAGCAGCTGTTGTGGCTATCGCAAATAGACCAGCAGCATTTGCCCGATAAAGGTCCAGCTACCTCAACAACGAAAAACGATTTCGGAAACAAAATCCCAATCCAAAAGGTAGTCAATAATAGCATGCGTAAATGGGTCTCGGCGATGCCGAACGATGTTTGGCCAGTAACTGCTTAACAGGCCCGCCCATATACTACTAGTACAGCACGCCTTGGGTTCCTTAGTCAAATCCTTAACTAAGGGTCTATCGAAGAACCCACCGCACTTGTTTTAATAGCTGAAATAATCTGATAATCGTTACTGGCATACGCACAATATGAGTCCTTTTCCGCTAAGGGATTCGTGTCGTCCTTTTTAATATGACTTCTTATGGAGAGCAGCGAAGAAGAAGTTAAAAACCACGTAGTACTGATGATCTAAGACAGATTAGTACTTATTTTCGATATGTAAATGGTGCCTAAATAGGGAAAAGTTCAGTCCATAGATTGTCGTATAGGACAGAACTGTATGCCATGACACCTATGGATAGATCGATTCCCTTTGTACGGTCTTTGGTCATAGCTGGCGGCAAACGGTGATAGTTTTGACTTCCATGTGTTATTACTAGTATGTAGTCAACGGTTCGCCCTAAAAAACTGCAATCAGCTTCGAGCATACGCGATTGGTCTATAGTTTGTTGTTGACCTTCTCAGGCCGTTTCCGGCAACCTGGATAATGAGAACGTGCCGCTACTGTTAATTACGTGCTTTAGAAAACACTTTGTATAGGCGTAATTAAAATAAACTTGAGATCTTACGTCTACGACGTTCACTGCCGATTCTCCTGTTGTCTAGTTACCAACTTGATAAACTGACGGAATTGTCTCGCCCGTGGTGTGATAGTATTCTGTGTGCACGTGTGTACACTAGCAGTATTTATGCAATAGATAAGTTGGTGTATTTAGCGTGGTCTATATCGCTGTGTTCTATTTTGTGAATACAATATAGGGCTGTTCCTAAGTGTGGCAGGCTATTTTTGTTGAAGAATAAGATCAACAGTAATGATGGACTTGCTGGTCAACCGATTGACTGTCCCGTCTAAATGTCTCTCATACTCGGTGTTTAACAGTGGCTGAGGCAGCGTTACTTGGCCATATACTAGGACACAATGGATATTTGTGTGCAGATGCACATGTGTGCGAGTCTCTCTGATATGATTTCTTCTTCTTCTGTTGCCACTACCGCTGCTGGTGGTGGTACTGTCCCTGATATTATGCTGGCTTATAGATAATACGGATTAAAAGAAACGAAATATTGTTCCGTCGCTGCCGTGTAGCTAGCGACGCGGTAAATGAGGTTTTAATGACAGTTTCACGCGGCAGTGTTTCAAACATTCGCACAGGTACGCGTTAGCGCACCAAGAAATAAATGCTAGAAAGGTCGTTCCTTAAGTGAATTTGTTTAAAAATAGACTAGACAGAGATAGATGGCAAAGCTAAAACTATCGAAAGTAGTAATAATTACAGGAAACGGTATGACAAAACGCCAGAAATTTAGTGATACTGGGGACGGTCGATAATTCTATACGTTAACTAACAAGCAGTAAAGATAGCCTGTTGCAGACACCAGAAATACCATTATATTTTTTCAGTTGTAATCTAAAGTAAATGCCCTCCCGTCATACTTTCGCGCTCAAAGGCGAACATCATACAGGTACGGTTATCAACGACGATTGCAGAACCGTGCTGCAATAGAGATTCGTTAAGTAAACGACCTTGTATCGTTTACAGTCACTCTCGTAGAATGGATGTCATTACATGGCCATACGAGATGGCTTCCAAGTAATCCCCGCTTCCGTATGTCCTATGAAGTCATCAGAAGTTAGAATCATCCGCTGTAGGTGCAATAGACCAAGCCTAGTCTACCTTTTACCGTAACCTGTCAACCCAGGAGGTAGGAATTATTAAATGTAGTGAATTCAGTTCTACTTAAACCAGTTTACGACCTTCTATCCGCTTCATCGAAGATCCAAAAGTATTTCGGTTAGAGTTACTAACGTTGATAAGGTGTCGAGTTCAGTAACTGTTGTTGTTTTTGTTTTTCCTTGTCATTGTGGTACGCTAGATGTGTTGTGGTGGAACTGAAGCGTGGAGTCTTGCGTGACGCCAGTCTATTCAAACCGGTACGTACGTTTGAGTAGCATTTATTGAGCCTAGAAACTTTGCCGTCTTACACTACGTGTATAGCTTTATCGACCTATAATGGAGGCAGCCACAATCGATGCACACGAGCCTATTATCACATTGTGACAAGTACGCCCTATTTGTGTCGCCGCTGTTATCGCAATTACCGCAGCTGATACTTCCCTACATCATGTTCTGTGTTCCATATTCTACTTTTCCGTAACTTTTCGCGTTGGTGAGTGATTAGGTCATTGTTCAACCAATAAGCTGAAATACTTTACGTAGAAAGGCACTGTAAGGCCACATGGATATCTGCTTGCTCATTGAAGGGCATTACGTGTTACTGCATCGGTCCTCAACCATTGTAGTATGCATTTACTAGGAGATATCGTAGATTCTGTTAGGCAAAAGCTGGCCATCAATAGCAAAAAGCCTTGATTCATCGTAGGGAAAAACCGTGTTGATATCGAACACCGGCGGCGAAATCCCTTCGTGCTGAAATCACTGTTCGATGCGACCGTTCAATGGGCGTAAGTGGGGCTTGCAGCGACCTACATACATTGGTGCGTGTAAATCTTTGTGAAAAGGATCATTCGAGGTCTCTAGAAAGAAAGCGCCGCGGTAAGCCTAGGAAGTTCACAGGGGTTTCTCACAGTGCTGCTGAGAGGGCAGTCGAGATTACCGCTCTGATTATGAAATGGAGGATCGTCGAAGCGTTACCGGCTATTGCCATTACGACGGCTCGCGCAAGATGACTAGCCGCGAGGATCGTGCGGTCTGCGAGTATCTCTGCCAGCACCGACGCGCCATGACCACTACCGCCTGTCGCTGAGAAATTCGAGAAAAGAGCGAAGTGAAATATAAAACTTCAGCCACACCGTACGCCATGTTTGGCGATTGTGTTCGCGCCGTCGCTGTTTTTGAGCTCTAAAGTGGCTCCCTCGTGTTTTTTTTTATACTGACCCAGTGGAATTCCAGTGACGTGATATTCCATTCGAATATCGTCGTCATTATAACAAATGGAGGTTGCAAGGCCGGCAAATTAAGCCTAATTTAGGTATGGCTAGGTGGATAGGTAAAACACACATTTGCCACTTCGTTGTATTCTGTCTTGTTCATGTATATATACCTTCTTTCTTTG